>NC_082389.1:7587348-7650163 GCF_031168955.1 Gadus macrocephalus
AATTAATCTTTTTCAAAAACACTTTTGAACTAATTGTCCTTCAGCCACAGTTGTGCTCTTTCTATTACACGTTTTAAGAAATGTAACTACATTCCTCGTCACAATTTAAGAGGACCAAAATTCACGCTTATGAATCAATATAAGATACATTTCTGACCAATTAGACAAATGACTAATTACCTAAAGCCTCTGACACAATAAATCAATAGAAAAAACATGAATCTGTTTGACAATTCGATCGCCTCCTTGCTCTTGAAAATCGGCGCCACCTGCTGGTGATTACAAGTGACTGCTGGGGAAAAAATGGCTGAATGTCACACAGGTGCTACTGAAACAAACTGATTAGCATAGAACCAAAAATAAGTAGTCGTGTCTCTTTTCTCAAGATAATATTTGACTTTCTATTCCATGTTCATTCCATATTCTTTTGAACTATATTATTTTGAAACATATAAGACTGCTTTCACACAAAGAAAGGCCAACCATTACATTCCCTTTTCGAAGTTTCAGCAACCGATTGCATTGCTGTTGCATCACTTGAGGACTTCTGACCATAGACCTCAAACACCTGACAACATGGGCTGACGGTTGAGGCTTGTTAAACTTAAAACGTGGCTAACTTTTTCATGAAGTTGGCTTCAATGCTGGATCTCCACATGTCCTCGGGCGGGAAAAAGGACAAGGTGCGTATAACTGTCAGTTTTTCTATACCACGTTTGTGAAGGTTTTCATTAGTGCCCCGCTAGGCTAGGTGCTGCTATACCGTTCTCATTAGTGCTCCGCTAAGGTAGGCGTTATACCAAGCTCATTAGCGCCTCGCTAGGCTAGGCGCTACACCATTCTCATTAGTGCTCCGCTAAGGTAGGCGCTATACCAAGCTCATTAGCGCCTCGCTAGGCTAGGCGCTACACCATTCTCATTAGTGCTCCGCTAAGGTAGGCGCTATACCAAGCTCATTAGCGCCTCGCTAGGCTAGGCGCTACACCATTCTCATTAGTGCTCCGCTAAGGTAGGCGCTATACCCAGCTCATTAGCGCCTCGCTAGGCTAGGCGCTACACCATTCTCATTAGTGCTCCGCTAAGGTAGGCGCTATACCCAGCTCATTAGCGCCTCGCTAGGCTAGGCGCTACACCATTCTCATTAGTGCTCCGCTAAGGTAGGCGCTATACCAAGCTCATTAGCGCCTCGCTAGGCTAGGCGCTATACAGTTCTCCTTAACGCCTCACTAGGCTAGGCGCTATACCGTTCTAATTAGCGCCTCACTATGCTAGGCGCTATACCATTCTCATTAGTGCCTCACTAGGCTAGGCGCTACACCATTCTCATTAGCGCCTCACTAGGCTAGGCACTATAGCGTTCTCATTAGCTCCCCGCTAGGCTAGGCACTCCTCCGTTCTCATTAGCTCCCCGCTAGGCTTGGTGCTATACTGTTCTCATTAGCTCCCCGCTAGGCTTGGTGCTATACTGTTCTCATTAGCTCCCCGCTAGGGTAGGTGCTGCTTTACCATTCTCATTAGCGCCTCGCTAGGCTATGCACAATACCGTTCTAACCTCCGCTCCCGCTCTTTCTGACTCATTTTATCACCCAGGGTGGTTTTATGAGTCCATATAGCCCAGCTACATGGCAGGCTAAATGTATAGGTATGTTAGCTTTTAGTTTTTTTCTACTGTTAGACCTCCTTCTGCTACTACTATGATGCCTTTTTTAGAGGCTCTTTTATTTTATCCCGATCATTATTTTATTTCGAAATCAATTAGACATAGGCCAGATGAGATGAACGTAGGCCTACTAGGCATTTACTACCTAGATAGAGTTAGTCAATTCCTCTATATGTATGATTACTCGCTATAGGACTATACGTACTGAGTAGGCCTGTGTTCTTTAAAGCTTAATTTTTCCATTGGTTTGGTAAGGTTTTGCTTTTTCGTTAGTTAAGGTTGGTATGCTATGTGTGCTTATGTGTGTCATCAGAAATCCAAAATATTTTTCAGCTAATCTTTTTCAACGTTTATCTTTATAAAGGCTAAAAGAGAAAACACTGTTTTGTCTTCTCAGTAACCTTTTGTTTTCATAAAATAAATCTAAAGAAAAACATTAAATATTGTAGAAATGGAAGAGGAAACCTTGAGATTATTGTCTAATTTTAATGGGAACAGAATGTACAACAGAGAAAGAATACACGGACACAAATTCAAACTTGTTTAGATTCTAACGCACAACTATACAAGAGGATGTTTCTTGCAAACACACATAGTAATGGATGCACACAATTAACATTGTTTTTTCATGGTACACTGAAAACCTGCTCAACCCCCTTTTTAAATGTCCCCATCTGTGGATCAAATGACAACAACTCTTCAAACACTTGTAACACTATTAATAACTATCACTATCATAATTCAGGAATGATGCTACGAGCTTGAACGCCTCGCGACTATAATGGCGTTTGGTGTCCGTGACGGGAGGCAAGGACAAACTCCTCTCCTCTGGCCGCCAGTCGGCTGTGTAGCCGACGATGATAATGTTCTTGTTGCCGGTCATCAACCGCTCACTTCTGCTGGTACTGGCTCAGGTAGCCGCTCAGGAAGTCCTCGAAACTCGGAGCGGCCTGGGAGCGGGTCATGCGAGCGGGCTCTTCTGCGGCGGCGGTGATGGCGGCGGCGGCGGCGGGCTCATCTGCGGCGGCGGTGATGGCCGCGGCGGGCTTGCCGCGACGCAGGCGGCAGTTGTAATCGACCTCAGGATCGCAGTCGGGGTGGGGCAGGATGATGTCGTCGGGGCCGGCCGCCTTGGCGGGCGCCGCTACGGCGGCGGCGGCGGGCGAGGCGAACTTCCCGCAGCTGGGGTCAAAGGGGTGGCAGTAGGGCGTGGCCGGGGCCTTGACGGCGGCCGGGGCCTTGGGCTGGTCTCCCACGGCGATGCAGTCCTTATCATAGTGCACGTAGCAGTCGTGGCCGTCCCTGGTCTTGCCGTGGACCCCGAGCCTGTAGCGGACCTGATTGATTGATTGATTGATTGATTGATAGATTCATGGATGGACTGACTGATTAACTTGTTTTTTGTTAAAAGTTTCTACCACTTGTCTTGGAAAATCAGATCAACAGTAAGATACCACAATAGACACTCATGATGCACCCTTTCACTACATGTTTCTGAACACGTTTCACTACATGTGTTTTTATACGGCTAACAGAAGAAAAGCAAAAAAAAAGACAGACACACACAACCATGTCAACGGACTGGAGGGCTCTACATGAGACCGGAACCATTCATCCTGAAGCACAGCCACGCAGTGTGGGGGGACTCAGACCTGGTGCTCAGGCAGCTGCGGCTGGGGCCTCCGCAGGTAGTGCGCCGCGGCCAGGATGCAGAAGGGGTTGGTGCGGGGGTCGCAGGTCAGAGGGGCGGGGACGGACGCGGCGGCGGCGGGTGCGGCGGGCCCATCCTTCTGGAGGTACTCCAGCACGGGCTTGGTGAGGCCCGACAGCTTGGTGGCGGTCAGGGGGTTGCAGCCGCCGTCGAACAGCGGGTTGCAGTGCTGCTCCTTGGGGGCCCCGTCGGCGGACAGCGGGGCGGGGCCGGCCTCGGACGCGCACAGGGGGTCGACGGCCGGGTCGCAGCCAGGGTACAGCGTGTGGTAGAAGCCGGTGGGCGCCTGCTGCACCAGCACGGGCTTGCAGTAGGGGTCCTTGGGGTTGCAGTTGAGGGCGGAGTAGGAGGGTGCGGGGCCGGCCACGGGGCGGTAGCCGTAGGCCGCTCTCAGGTGGTACTGCAGGCACTCCACATCCTCGGGCTTGCAGATCCTCATGAGCTCCACCCTCTGCTCGTGGCTGAGGAAGGGCTCCAGCACGGGGGCGTAGTAGTAGTAGCCCGTGGGGGTCTTCATGGGGGAGGGCAGCATGGGGCTGAAGATGGGGACGGGGAGCTGGGCCGGGGCCGGGGCGGGCGCGGCCTCCACGGGCACTCCCTTGGCGAGCATGGGGAACATGCAGTAGGGGTCGGTGTACGGGTTGCACGTGTGCACGGCGGCCGCCCTGAACTGGGCGGGCATCACCATGGCGGCCTTGGGCTTGCTGGTGTGCTCGGCGATGCACTCGGGGTCGTCGGAGTTGGCGCAGGTCTTGTAGATCTCGCTGAGGTGGTTGAGGTAGTGGTTGAAGGCCGGACCTTCCTCGGAGCGGTGCTTGTTCTGCAGCCAGGTCAGGTAGAGGCGGTCCAGGTCCTCGACCTGACGCACACACACACACACACACACACACGCACACGCACACGCACACACCAACATTTATTTAATTCTGAAGACTTATGGGTGACATATTATACCACCAGGTGTGACTTTTGATTAGCCGTTACGAGCAGTTTTGGAAATCAACCTCTTCTGACATCACAAGTGGGCCTGTCCACCACACTGGGTAGGATACTAGACGGATCTATTCAGCACACATCTAGGTGGATACGCCCACTTGTGATGTCAGAAGAGGCACATTTTCAAAATGGCTTCTAACGGCTAATCACTAATCACACTTGGTCGTTTAATGTGTCACCTTTAAACCATAATAAAATCCAAAATAGTTTAACTAAATCAACTACCTTTGGTTAAAGTCTGCAACGAAAATATCTAACTATAATTAGAGGTCTCTGTAGGCATGTCTCTGCTCAAATTTTCTTTTGTTGAGGACCTGCTCAAATTGTCTTTTGTTGAGGACCAAAGGGAATGCTGTGCCGACTATGATTTTGAGTTTGTACGAGTGCTGCTCATGAAAACTGCATGCAATGCCAGAGGCCAAACAACCTCATGTTTAAGGGAGAGCTTCTGGGTTTTCAGTTCAGAACCAGAGAAGCTGATTTGATTTGTTATTTATTTTGTGTAGGGCTTGTACATTGCAACATCATCATGAAGCTAGTAATGTTTTTTGCTCATTGTCTAGTAATTAATCATGAAAAATGTCTCCATATGGGGAGACATGGTCGTGTTTGAAACTGCCGCAGCATTTCTCATGCAATACGTGGAAAAGTCAACTTTCCTTAGCTTAATTACAGTACATGTACATTTGATTGAAGTTTAAGCATTACTTCAGCTCTCTCGAGTACTCTCAATATGGTGGAGAATCGACCCCCATACTACAAATATCCGTTAAAGTGTTCTGATTTAAACTCCTGTTTGGTGCCTTCAGTCCCTGTGGCACCATTTGCACAAAAGGATTGACGATGAATGAAGGCAACTCACTCCTTCCTGGTTGTGAGTCTCAGTGAAGAGCTTGTACCATGCCCAGAAGTCAGGGACACGCTGGAACTGCGGCAGGGCCATGAAAGCAAGGTTTCTTCTGTTGCGCACCAGCTTCTGATCTCCGCTCTCTGCATCGCTTGACACTGCAGATACTGAAACAACAGGGAATGCCATTCAGATGGTATAAAGCTATTTAAATCCCGTGTGTGTGTGTGTGTGTGTGTGTGTGTGTGTGTGTGTGTGTGTGTGTGTGTGTGTGTGTGTGTGTGTGTGTGTGTGTGTGTGTGTGTGTGTGTGTGTGTGTGTGTGTGTGTGCATTTGTGCGTGCACGAGTGCGTGTGTATAAGCGTGCCCGAGGAAGGCATCCATGCATGCATGTCCCATTGGACAAGTAGAGCGATAGATAAATAGACGATGGAGGGATGGATGAACGCATAAATGTAGCCCTTGTTTATGCATGAACTGACTATCGGATCGTGACCACCAAATAAAATAGTAAACATTTGAACGATACGCGATATGATCCGATGAGTCCATGTGTCAACGTCAAAACATCCTCAATAGATGTTCGGCTTCATCGCCTGCTTAACCATTTCCGAAAAAAATGTCTAGTGTAGCACAAAACTCCTCACCGTCCTCCTTATGCTGATCTACTGGCACCGCCCCCAGAAAGTCTGTAAAACAAGAAACCCACACACACACACGTAAACATAAAACAGTAGCCGGGACACTATGAGGCCCAGATGTCTGAGGCCTCCAATAAAAAAATGCTGAGCCCCTAGCACTGCGCCCCCAGGAGTCGACGGAGGGGCTCCGGCTCTCTGGCGCCCCGGCCCAGGCAACGTCCTGTGGCTATACAAGCCCCCCCCCCTCCCTCCCCTCAAACCCCAGGACCCTACCCTCAAACCTATACATTAAACACACACGTACACACCAAAGGACACGCAGTTGGACTGGCTGTGGCTGGTTTATTAGGCGGCCGCCCCTGCTCTTCATGGAGCTAACCTGTAAAACTACAAAGAGCCCCAGGAACGTCCACGAAGCGCACTCACTCACTCGCTCACTCACTCACTCACTCGCTCACTCACTCACTCGCTCACTCACTCGCTCACTCGCTCACTCGCTCGCTCGCTCACTCGCTCACTCGCTCTCTCGACTCTTTCTCTCTCTTTCTCTCTCTTTTTCCTTCTGCCTTCCTCACTCTCTCTAGTGCACTTAACACATGTGTGCATACCTTCACATGTGTGTAGGCTTGCACACGCTCGCAAAAAGACCCACACTTTGCAGGTCCACACACACACACACACACACACACACACCTGCACACACACGCACTCATGAAACGTTGGTACAGTGGACCGCACTCGTTAGCTCAGCATTGTAAAAACAGGGGGTCGGAGGGTGGGGGGGGGGGGGGGCGGTGGGGGGGGGCGGGGCGGTGGGGGGGGGCGGTGTGTTACCCCGGTTCCGTCCGTGGCATAACCCTCAGAAGTTAACGACTCCGGGGAAAGCGCCCAGTCAGCTGATTATGGAAGACCCTCTGCTGCCCCCCTCCCCCCCACGCCCCCCCCCCCCCCCCCCCCCCTCCGAGTTTATTGGTCAGAGCCGCCGCTGAGCCCCGACGTGGAGACAAGGGGACCGTGCTGCTCTGGGGGAGAGCTTTGATGTGCTTTATGGCGTTTGAGCCCTCGTTAACAGGGGAATATGAATGTGTGAACTCAAAAACGTACTGTTGAACGGACTTAATGACGAAATGATGATTGTTGTTATTATTTTTGACATTTTGATGATTATTATTAGTATCATCCTAGTCTTCATCTTTGTTATCATCATCATCATTATTATGCTGTGATTTAAGATGGTTTATGTTGAACTTATTATATTGTTCTTTACTTACATAAGCTGTCAACAATAATGCATTCGTCCAGTTAGGGATTCAAATTGGTTTCCGCTGGTAACACTTGGTGTTAATGCAATAAGCATTAACTAAGTTCATTTATACTTAACTGATTGTGTAGTTGCTAAGGGTGTTCATGTTTACTAATGGGATTCAGTTTAACTAAGGTTATGAGGGCTTTGTTCACTAACATTATCAAATAGGGTTAGGTTTTTGTGTGGTAGTTAAAGTAACTCTGTTAAAGTAACTCTGGTTGTTAAAGTAACTCTGATTGCATTGGCACACCATCTTGTAAACATTATCCAGTTACCCTAACCTACAGCTATATAATAATGCTTATTACTGAATTATATAATTGTAATTAATTGTTAATTAATATATCCTTATTGTAAAGTGTTGCCTGTCCAGATTTGTTCAATTTCATTTGTGTCAATCAAAGCCAGTTCAGAAAAGCAGCTTAGTTGAGCAGAACACTCGGGTCCATAATCAAACCCAACAGCTCAGGTCCATAATCAAACCCAACAGCTCAGGTCCATAATCAAACCCAACAGCTCAGGTCCATAATCAAACCCAGCAGAAGTCCCTCACCTGGTAGCAGGACCACTGCTATCAGCAGTCCAGTGTGGACCAGGGAAAGAGATCGGCTTCTGTCTTGAGCCATTTCTGTTCTGAGTTTCTTCCTGTAAGAGACACATCAGAGACATTAACAATATGCACCACTATAATTGTCTTTTAAATTGTTGCTGCATGGTCTTCGAATGCATGTGTTTAATATATTCTTGCAAAGGAAGAAAAACAAATACTTGAACTAAGTGAACATTAGAAGCAATTAAAAAATATCTATAAATGATATGAGCAGCTCCTATATAATTTGGCGATACTTTTTTAATGTCATTATATACAGGCCATCAACATATCTGAATACCAAACAGCAATCAGCAATCAGCAGCAGTTAAATCCCAGTGCCGGGGTCCTAATTAAAACCCGAGCTAGTTAGTGGACTGAGATTACAAATATGCTTATGAATCCTATGCTCACATGTTGTTCATGATTGGACAAAAAAATAAAAATTGTTTTCAATGTTTTTTTTCATTCCAGATTCCCACTACGAACAACAAAGTCATCAAGTAGGCTACCAGCAAAAGGGCTGCTGCTTGGGATAGGTTCATTTATCCACTGTTTGGTACTCTAAACATGTGGGCGCCCAGCTTACCTGTTCCAGGTGCTGTATCTCTGACTGGGAGCCAACGGCCCTCTGGATCCAACTTCTCTGGGATGGGGGAGGCAAAGGAGTCGTCGAGAGCAACACACACACACACACACCTATCGCCTACCTGCTCCCCTGTGTCGGACCGATGGGGTGGAGAAACGTTTTTAAGCGGAGGCCTGTGATCATTAAAAACAAAACGCATACGTCACTCGGACCCCAGACATGCTGTTAGGTGCTCCGGGATTGGCTCCTGTGACCGGGCGGCCCAGCAGCCAATGGGGATCCTGTAATTAGCGGTGATGAGCAGCAGGGGGGGGGGGGTCAAGAGAACATCTCAATGAGCTGATTTGATGTATAGCTCTTAAAAATGTGGATCCAATCCTCATATAAATACAAAAAATATCAATCAGAAAATAGTTTAAATTGTAAATAAGGTAAGTAGGGGTTATCCTTTTGCTGTAACTCCTGCTGTCTTGCATCATTGGTGTATTAGCAACAGTGGACAGCAGAGTCCAGAGTGGGCAGAACCAGTTCAGTGGCCACTGGCCAGTGGACCCGGTCCATCCGGTTCCTTGCACGAGCCCACAGACGCACCTCAATTTGTTCCAGTTCTCTTTTTTCCACAAGACTTTTATTTGAGTTTCACAACTGCCTGTAAGAGAGGAGAAAAGCAAGCGTTAAGGGGAAAAACGTGTTTTGGTCCATTAAACCTATATATTTCTTGCAGGTGCCTGCCTGGATGCATTGAAACAATTATGGTGGGTTGGGGAGCTGGGTGGATTATGGATGCAAGGCTCTGGTTAGGGAACAGAGTTTGGGGGCTAATGAAGAGAGCTACAGCAACGCCCCCCCCCCCCCCCCCCTCAGTGAAAACCCCCGGTGGGTCCCCACCTTTCGCTCAAACATGCCACGTAGCCTCTCCCCGCAAACTCTGCAAACACAGACTTCAGGAGTCTGTAGTTTGCATTGTGGAATTATTTTGGACATGTTTTTGTGTTGTGTAACCTGTTAACTCTCTCTCTCTCTCTCTCTCTCTCTCTCTCTCTCTCTCTCTCTCTCTCTCTCTCTCTCTCTCTCTCTATTATTACATAGAAAAAATATTACTTTTCCACATTCATCTTACACAAATAGATACCAAATAGATCAACAGGGTCAACAAATGTTTGCAGAGCAATCTACTCTTATGTGTCTAATTATATATACTTTGCCACGTTGTTTTCATTCTCATCACTGTCCTGTTCTTTCTTCTGTGACACCCTATTACCTCAATGTGATATCCTGCTCCCAAAAGTATGGAAAAAAAGAAAATGTTTTCCAAAAATATGTCATCACCATCACTGGTGTTCGAAATGGTGACACAGCCTCTCTCTGCCAGATAACGTGTAATTCTCACACACACACACACACACACACAATCGTGCCACCACCATGTTACACAGGGAGAACCAACAACAAGAGAGATTTTAGGACTTCCCCATGCATGGAAAACTCATGGTGAGTGAATGAATGTCTCAAACTCATAAAATGTCTCTCGCTCATAAAGAGAGCAACTCGTAAAGATAAGAAGCCCAGACCGCATACTTCCATGTAAGCACTTTTTCACTCGCTCTCCTCTTTGTGTGCCGGAGCCGTGCTTGAAAAATACTTCAAAAGCACCTCTCTCTGGCGCTAAAACGATAGCCACATGCTAATGGGAAGCTGAAATAAATTAAACATTTATGACGTCATCAAAACATGATGTGGTACAACGAGTGGACTTAACTATATTTAAATGTATTTCAATGTTTAATATGATGCAATGTTTGTAAGAGCTCATAAATACTGTTTCACTTTTGTACACATTTATTGGTGAGATTGTGTGTTTATTTATTCTGCCCAATTTAACCAATATTTCTCTGATGTTTTATTTACTATTTTTCCCCTTGAATGCCCTCTCACACACCCATAATAACATAATTCTTAACCCACTCATTTTGGATTGAATCAATAATTGCTTGTTGACAACTGTTAACATTTATACATACATCCAAATGAAACACAGTTCATTAATTAATTAATATGGTACAGTCCGACAATGAATGATATATGAGTATGATAATGCTGTTGCTGCTATAGACGCTATAGCACCCACAGCATAGGAGCAACACCCACCAGATATATAATTATGTTTAAAATATGCCCTGAACAGGTGTTCTCTGACTCACTGAAACCTACAATTCAGTTTGGAAGAGGCTGACATGTGCCTGACTTGAGCACGATCCAGCCTAATAATTTTAACAAACCATACAGGTGGAGGAGGAGGGGGGCTGGGGGATGGGGGGGGGGGGGGGAGAATCCTTGGGATCCGAAGAATTTCACGACATCTGGAGCCAGCGGTTACATTTTTCAGAATGTGTTTTTTATTTTTTTTTGGTTTAACTAGCACACCAATGAACGTGGAATTGTATATCATTATTGGCTAAATTGGCAGTTTGTCTCCCCTTCCCAACAAAAAGAGAATAAATGACAACGGCGGAAAAAGATGCACTGTGCCAGAGTTTTTTTTTATTTTCCTTCCCTTCTGAAAGTCATCTCAGCCCCTATAGGAAACATGTTAACCTCCCTCACTGCATGTCGTCACCATCCAACAGGGCCTTCAAATCTGCAGCGGCAAAAGCAAAAAATTACATTAAAAATCCATGACATATTCGTACATTTATCATCTATCATCTTTCGTCCTTAGGGTAGATTGACATCAGTGTGCAAGGTTCAAACAACACTGACTTTGCCATAAAGTGGTCTGATAGGTTGGCAGGTCCAAGGGGATATATACAAGAGAACAGGACTGCCCTCTCTTTCATTGTATGCCCTTTCTGTTTTGCGAGGTCAAAGGTTAACAAGAGGAACTGTAGCAGCATGCACATGAATGAATGCCACATCGTCACCTTCAGACCCTCACACTGCCAGGACATAACGAAGAAGAGCAATTTATTTATTTATCTATTGTGCCAGTTAGTTCAATCCATGCAACATTACGAGGGCTATTTTTACATGGGTGCATTATTCACACATCACAACATACCAGCTGTCATGCCGCCCATATTTAATGATAATGGGTCTCCATTATTGTTTAAATAGGGTATAATTGTAGAACAGAGACAAGGGACGGCCTTCAGGAGAAAGAAACACAGTAAGGGTATTCAAACTTTGAGGTTGACATTGAACAAACAAAGGTGAAAGGTGTTAACTGTCTCACTGTTGGTTTAAAGGGGCTTTCCATCTGTGTTTTTATGATTGGTTCGAGGTCTTTCTCAGGGTTAGTATTATCCTGGTTTGTTTTGCTTTCTCAGGCATTCCCGTTTTTGTTTTTCTATCACAGTTTTTAGTACAGGCCCATATAGGTGTGGCTCATGGAAATCACAGACCCAGAAAAACCCTTTTCAGATGATTTAAAGCATTTTCGCAAACAAAAACCTGACCTGCCATGAAAGAAAAGCAGAAAAAGATGACACATGTTTGATGTGGTTTTAGTTATTTTTCGTTGCATGCAACAGCAGGCTCAATACTTTTGCTTTAAGAGACCGTTTTTAGGACTCCTCGGACTGGCAGTAGAATTATATTATGCTTCTGAAACACGTTGCTTATGGAATAAGCTGTCTAGACAAGCTGTCTGTTCAAATTGGCACATTGCTATAATTTCACCATATTCCAATGTGACATTGATGGTCCCCCATTTGTACAAAAGCAGCAACAACACAGCTTGTTTTAAAGTAAAGAATGGTACTAGTTATTTGACCTAAGGATTTACCTTGTACTAATCTTCTGTTTGATCTATGCAAGCCACTCTCTGCTAAGAGAGCGTCTTGCATACTAGAACAATTAACACAAACTAACAAATAAAAAACATTATTTTGAGTAGGTTTGTTACTTATGGAAAAGTTATACAAATAGTTTGGCTGTATTCTTCGGCATACATTTATTGTGTCTGATTCAAATATTTCCTGTTTCCTTATTACATTTTAGTTTTCAAGGATCAATAAAGTAAACAAAAGCCGAGGGAATGGGGGTCTTTCCACTTAACACAACAAAAAGCTACACGTCTCTTCCGAGAGGAAGTTAAACCAGTCTCCTCCTATTTTCCACTTCCGTCTTCCCAACTTGGCCTCTTGTAATCCAAGCCCTTCGGTGATCCCGCAGCGATGGTCCTCACTGAAGCTGTGTGGCATATGGCGAGAAGTCAGAGCTGTTTGATGTACCGTTGGCCCCCGGGACAGAGATCACACTATATTATGAAACACACTTTTGTACGGGGGAAAAAAGAGGTAGGCAAGGCATGAGGAATATTCTCAAACTTTCCTGCTGTTTCCAAATCAACACAAACCCCTAAGGATCAAAGACCGCCTCTGGTTATTCACTCTGGTTTAAAAAAATAAAATCGACAGAAACAAATCAAAAGAATAAATACATAAATAAGCCACAAGCCTTTAGTTGGAATCCCAAAAAATAAGGAAAACAAACCTTTATATAGGCCTAATGTTAGTAAAAGAAACAATAACAAACTTAATGTATATATTACTCTGTATTTAGGATATATGTTGGGCTGTAATAAACAAACCTTTCATTGGCTGCCTGGTCCTGGTCAATCAAGAGTCCGTGCTTCTTCAATCCTCATCCATCATCCAGACATAATTGACTAGCTAGATGGTTAACTACGGAAGCACATATACAATGAAGTATTTTTATTTTTACGAAATAAATTGCCCGTTTTTTCTGAATTATCGACAATTACAGCAGATTGGCGAGAAAGTCATGAAAGAAACAAGCTGATTATCTCAGAATTCTGAGAAAAGTTGGAAAATAACCATTCTGTTCTCCTTTTCCGAATTAACGAGTTGGTGCGTTTTATTATCCATCCGTCTCGGAGGTCGTTGCCTAGCGACACGCACAAACACGCCCCTTTTCCTCGGACGGCGATCTCGCCATCTCGGTTGAACTCAGTGGTGACCGAGCGAAATTCCGAGACAGAATTCAAGATGGCTGCGCCTATTGTGACTTGAAGCCTTGTGCTTGGACCACTTTGGTGGTTTAAATGGTAATTTCAATCACTCGTATTACTGCAATACCTTACTGCGTCCGTATCTCTGCCTATGTACACAAATATATTGTATTTGTGTACAGCACTTTGGTACTGTTGTTTTAAATGTGCTATATAAACAAGAAATGTGCATTTCGCCGGCACAACGCGAAGCATGTGTTCAAAACAAATGGGCTTGGCCTATGCCAAAAGATGCAACTGACTCCAGTGAATCTGTGGATATAAAGGTTTTGACTGTGGGTGCTACCGCGATAACAGCTTTCCGGGTGGCGTCCATGTTTTCCTCCAACGACCGAGCGAAATAATAAAACGCGTGTGGGCGTGGCGTCAGATCCGAGATCCGAGTCGGTTCGCAGAGAATACTCGAACGCAGCATTATACCTCAGACTCCTGCTAGAAGATGTCACCTGCAGGAAGTACGGTTGCTGCTGATAATGAGCCTGACCCTTCAGCGGTAGCCTACTTTATGATTTCAAGTAGGCTACAGAGCCATTAGCCTACGAGTGGTTCCGCATGAAAATAATTCGGAGAAAAACATCCAGTAATATGCTGTTTGGCAGCCTAACCAGGGTAATCTAGGGTAGGCCTATAGGCCTAGAAACTGCGGCTCCCAAAAAGAGAACAGCAAACCTTGAGACATTACCAATAGGAGTTAAGTAGGCCCTATCTTGCTCGAAATTATAAAAAAGATGTAACAGACCGCACCAATCGTGCGCCAAATATTATTAAAAAGATGATTGACCATGGATTTTTTTTCTTGCATTGAACTGAGATACATGTCCTAAGGAGAGGCTTGGCATTTAGAACGCTGATAGATCCATACCTTTCAGCTGGGAGTCAAACACCTTAGCCACTGACTAGGCTATTATCCGGCCCAATTATCAGGCATCAGACTGTTTTCACAACCTTGTGTCATGTTTTGTGTCATGGAAGTCGCAAACCTGAGGATAATTCGTTTTTAATGAATCACTCTCACATGATTGTGTAGGCTTTTATTGACTCTAATGAGACACTCTATGGCTGTAATTTGGGACATCAACAACATTCAAACAAGAGGCTATTACACAGCTTAAATGGTCACTAATTTTCAAAATGAATAGTGTGTACGATAGAAGTTAGCCAATTATAATAACATGCAGCATAATAACCACCCGATCTCTAGAAAGCCAACGTTAGAAACGCTCATCATTCCTCAACAGCGCCATCTTGTGTTTCCTGTACCATGGGCCACGCTTTAGCCTACAACATATTGAAATCGAAAAATATTTTGATATTTAATGATAAAGTGTAAGGGTTAGGGTCAGGGTCAATTTATTGATCAAGGAATATTCCATTAAACTTTTAAGTAAAGTGGTTCTTTATTTGTAACTTTTCACCCACTTTCAGGTAGGCCTACTTTTTATAAAGGGGACTGCTTCTCTAAGTGTTCTGTACAGGTACCTAGTGATGAACTTCCTATATCAAGAGAATATTTTTTAATAAAGAAAAAATACAGCTTACCCCAAATGTATAAAAAAAAAGTCTCAAAAAGTGCAGAAAATAATATGTATTATTCTTAAATACTTAAAGGCAAAATCAAAGGCAAGCATGCAACATAGTCTCACATATTACAAATTCAGGGTGGAATAGATTTCACAATTCAAGCCAAACCCCCAAAAATACACAAACACCAGATTGTATCCTTAACTGTGGCCTCAAATTCCGAACACAAACACAGAATACTATTAGTAATCAAGAGCGACGAGGACATGTTGGATCTCCTTTCCATCAACATCCCTGCTGCCGGGTGTTGATCATCTGGGTGACGTCGATGCTGTTCTTGGCGAACACCTCGTCGGCCTTCTCCAGCGTGCCGGCGGGCGGCGCGCGAACGCGGCTCAGCACCCAGGCGAACTCCACGTGGAACAGACGCAGGATGTCGGTGCACGAGTACACCACGGCCGTGTTCACGTAGTCGGTGGACAGGATCCAGTACGGGGTGTAGGGCAGCACTGTCGGGATCAGGAGGGAGAGAGATACGAGCACACACACACACACACACACACACACACACACACACACACACACACACACACACACACACACACACACACACACACACACACACACACACACACACACACACATAGGTGTATATTCACACATACATACGTGATTAAAACAAAGTTTGTTTGGGTTCTATGTAATGTGTATCTGACTTTATACATTATATATAATTTAAATAAATACATAAATTGTTTATAATACATTTTAATTGTCCCATACACACTAGGTAGGTACACACATATACAAGAACACTGTGTGGATATACACACACTGGGGAGGTTCACGCACCCACACTCGCTAACAAAACAGGGGCTCTTGGCTTCTTACCGTAGGAAAAGGTTATTCCCAGTTTGGCAGGGTTCTTCGGATCCTCTGTTATTCCAAAGCCTTCGATTTTTCTCAATTCACCCCTTCTGTTGGGTCAAAGAAGTTTTTAGCAAGTTTTTAGAAGTTATCTGTTATTCATACCACACAAGTAATATACCACACTATTCTAATTTCGACATTTTTCTCCTTAATCTCACAGTATCTCTGAGCTGACGACTCGGACGGAGTTATCCGCCTTTACGGTGAAGTTGGTCTCGATGCATCGTCCCTTTTCAAACTGGGCTGGCAGTTTGGCGATTTCATACCATCTCCCAGCAAACTGTTAGGGCAAAGTAAACACGAAACATCAAGGGTTATCAAAAATGCATGCGCATAGGTCCTGTGAGTATAGAGAATCAGCAAAAACATCATCAATAAAAAATGGATATAATACATATTTTTAACATGCTGCATAAAAACGAATGGACTACAGCCATCTATTCGTTATTAATGTGGAGCATGCGTTCCATTTTGAACAGATCTTTCATGGGTGATGGAGGTGGTGGTGGTGGTGGAGGTACCTGCTTGATGCTGAAGTCGGCCTGGGTGATAGGCTCAGGACAGGGCCCCCAATGGGGAACCTGGCCCCTCACGAGGGGTAGGAGAACCAGCAGAACCAAAGCGATGGATCCAGTCATAGTGGGTGGTGCCGGTGTAATCTGAACAAGGGAAGGGTTAGCCTGTGAGTTGAAAAATGAAACAGCAAACAAGCTATTACGCCTATGGAATAGCAAGGAGATTGGCACCGTTTTTTAATGGTCTTCTGAACAGTTCCATCGTGTTAGAGTCGGAGTGTAAATGCTGTTAGAGTGCATCTTACAATCAAGTAGAGGATGATTGCAGATCATTCTAAAAACAAATAACCTTTTTGATTTCCTAGATCGTTGTTGAGCGAACCGAAAATCAGTTTAAAGATGCCGTGTATAATAAATAACTTAATTTTCTGTTCTAATACATTTTGTAAGTATTTGCTCTATGCTGAATCTTAAGTATCAGAAGGCCTACCTGCTGGTGAAGAGAGTGGCGTCCCTTGGAGTAATCCTTGTGTATGTCATAGACACGATGCTCTCCGCTGACTTTTGCCACATCCCAGCCCCATTTGATCAATGGGGCTCTTTGTCTGGGACCGGCCTTATTTTGGACATAAAGTAGACCATTAGCTAATGGTAGTCATGGGGTACACACCAGCATGCGTGTTATAAAGCAATCGGGTTGAGGATCCCTCTAACATAGAAACAGACAACCCTTTTGGACTCTGTAAGGTCATCTTTAAAATACATGTTGTTAGGTACTGTCATTATTTGTAGCAGATCATGGTTTGCAGTTCCATCTTTGGAGGCGATGTTGCCGTTAATGTCTTTGGTGAGAGGGTTTCTGATGTGGTATGGGGTCACTGCTATATAGGACTGGAGGAAGTAGATGCATTGCAATTTTGTGATTTCAGTTTGCTTTTTTTTTGCTAGACTTTCTCCCATACTTCCTCTGTTGGGAGACTGCACACAACAACACAGGAACAAGAACTTGGACAGATGTTCACAGCAACTATTCCTGTTGCTGTTGTAATAATGATGTGATGTTGTCCTAAAAACTCTAAGGTTTGGCTCTGTAGTGCTCAGGTATTTATAGCACTAGGATTTCTAGGTAGTTTTATTGGAGTGGAATGGTTTGGCATTGTGTTTAATGTCCGAAAGCAGTGTCAATGAATTAACAAAAAAACTAAAGTATAACAATTAAAACAGGTAAATAAATGTAATGGCCGACATTAAAGCCACTGGGTACAGAAGGGCGGCATACCTTTCAACTTTGTCTGATTGGTCGATACATACTGCAGCATCACAAAGATAAGACCAGTAGTACCTGAGTAGATAACCCATAACAATATTTGTCTGCAATGGCCTGTAGTGGTCGCTCAAAATTGTACTAAAAAAGACGTGGGTCTTGTTTCCTCTGTATTATTTACCACCTACAAATCTCCTTTGTTTATTTATTTCAATAACCTCTCTTAAACCTCTAAAGATGTGGTCTATTCTGCCCATGCAACGTGTATAGACATGGGAGAACTATAATTATGGGTTAGGTTCCTTTTTTTTTTTTTAAATGACCAAAAACAGCTCCTTAGCCTTTTTCTGTATGGTGTTGTTTATATTTTTTATACAAATCAATGCATTATTATTGACACATTCTGATGTGTTTCTACTGCAACCTCCAGATTGTATTCAAAAAGTAAACAAGGATCATCTCTGGGGTGAAATTAAAGCAGGAATGTGTCCATGTTTTACATTAGCAAACATCTCCTGGTGAAACCCACACTAGGACACCTGTTTAAACACACTGGGGGTCTCGTGTTTGTTATCTGCCTATAGTATGTGGTCCCAAAGATGCTCATAGTTATGTTTGTATGTTTTTATGAACACACACGTCCATGCACACATAAACACCTATATTTGGCTCTTGTGAACATAGCTAGCTGTCAAAGGAAAACGAGGGGAATGACATTTAACCTAAATATACAAGAATGTCCCAGGAACTTTGGCGTAGAGAGAGGCATAATATAATAACGTAATTAGCGTGTTTGTGTGTGTGTGTGTGTGTGTGTGTGTGTGTGTGTGTGTGTGTGTGTGTGTGTGTGTGTGTGTGTGTGTGTGTGTGTGTGTGTGTGTGTGTGTGTGTGTGTGTTTGTGTGTGTGTATGTTTGCGTGTGTGTATGTGTGTTTGTGTGTGTGTTTGTGTACGTGTATATGTACTTATGTGTGTGTGTGTGTGTGTGTGTGTGTTTGTGTTTGTGTGTGTTTGTCTGCAAGTGTGTGCGTGTTTTGTTTGTGTGTGTGTTTGTGTGTGTGTGTGTATCGTATATGTTCATGCATGTATGTACGTGTGTGTGTGTGTGTGTGTGTGTGTGTGTGTGTGTGTGTGTGTGTGTGTGTGTGTGTGTGTGTGTGTGGGCTTCAGTTCAGAAGGGAGGTGGTTGTGAGGTTATCTGCGGCTCCCTCAGACTCCAAACTCGTCTGTTTTAGAGGACTTGAGCTTCCGAGGTACAAATGGCAATTTCGGGATTCATGGACCCTTTAAATCCAAGCACTAATTGCATATCACACAAGCAAGTATCATGTCCATTTGTCTGGAAGTATCTTTGCTTACCACGGGCATTAACAGCAGCACCTCCCAACGCCTAGACGCCCTCCTTTAAGGGTGGGGGCGTCGTTATCTGTGACGATCACTACTTTGACAAGCTCCTCATCTCAGGAGAGACTGCAAGGACACGCTACGTCCCTCAGCTAGCTCAGTGAAGGATGGTTCCGGATTATTCATTAATATTAATATAGGCCCAGTTCGACTCGTACCCGAATATTGGCCTTTTTAAATTTGTTTTCAAAAGTGGTACTAAAAAGTGGTGAAACAAAACGAATAGCTCCATACAAAAGACTAATGAATCCATTTTGAATTGTCATCCGTAGTCATTAAAAAAATGCTATAAAATGTTCATGTGTGTCAGGAATATATTTTTCTATTTTTCTAAATGGACCTGAAGGTGATCTAACAGAATAATTAATTGTTACAGTTAATTAGTTCAACATAAAGGAGGAAATACAATTCACTGCAATGTGAATTTAGGACGATGACTTTTTGTGGAAACGTGCTATGGGATAAATTGTATGGATTTTTCTTGTTCTGTAAACAGAGAAGACCTACATCAAAGGCACCAGATTTTTTTTTTTATCAATCTCCTTTACCTTCCCCTCTCATATAAGTGCTACATGCAAGTCAGGCAAGGTTAGCTTTTGGCTAAAGAGCATGCCATGTTCAGCTGGCAAAGTAATAATCATAAATGTTCAGATACCTGATTCTTGTTCAAAACAAAACCATCCCAGACCTTTGTGTGGGCTTTACGTTAAGCATTGGAGTCAAGTGAACGGAGAAATGTGGTCAGAGGTTTAAAGTTTGAAATAATCAATACAGGCTGTGAGGTCATCGGTAATGATTGAGAAGAATGAATCTTTTAAACCGGGGCACCTTCACATATTAACTTTCTAAGAATACTCAAGAGGAATGTGAATGGGTATGTGGTCAACCAAGGACGATCTGAACATGCCATGCTATTCCCTTAACTTCAACAATTTCATTTGTGATGCAACAAAAGCGGGACAGCTCGATGCATCGATGTGTATTTAGCCATGGAGCGACATAATCAGCTGAACAGGTGCCAGGTCTCCCACCTCCTTACAGTAGGCCTCTTCTGTAGCCGCCCCTATGTAAACAGGTGGGAGGGGCCATCTTACACCGTCGTTAGTGCAGCTGAGGCTCTCAAGCACTATAAATATGAAGCCAATCCATTACAATTCATTGCAAACAGGTAATTCTTCAGAATACTAACAGGTAAGAAGCAGCCCTGAGCTGCACTCTCTCTTGGCAACATCGTCTTTTATAATGTGGTGTAAAGCTCTCAAGCATGTAAGCTAGTGCTCAATATATTCCCAGTGTGTTCAGAAGAACTCGTCCATTTTGTTCTTTGTCCTCCTCTCTCTGACTGCAGGTTTTATAACGAAGATGCAGGTTTTCCAGGTGCTCTCTCTGACGCTGCTGTCCGTCATGGCAGCCAACGCTCAGGTGTTTGTGTGGGGGAAGTGTCCCAAGCCCGCCGTCCAGGAGAACTTTGATGCCACTCAGGTGAACCCCAAACTCCCTGCTCTCGTTACTTCTGCGCGCCTTTTTCTCTTATTTGTTAGTGCATCTTTTTTCCTTTTTTCCTTGGGAGGGGACAGCAACAGTCATTTCTGTTCTCTCTCTCAATTCAAATCAACCAGCTTCGTTAACAGAATCGATGAGCTGCAGGTTTTGAGAGCTGAAGGGCCACAATGCGCAGATTGCCAAACCGGTGAAAACACTCACTGAATTGTAAACAAATGCTAAATTGCATGGCTTGGTTCGGTTTTACCTACGGTCTGATGATCTTCTCGTGTATATAACAATCAACATTGAGGCCCCAATGTGACAAAAGCGGGCAAAACCATAACGCTCTAGACAACCTACAATATGTAAAATGAATGTTTAATCTGTTGTTCACCGACGTTCCTGTTCCAATTCCGACTCTTCCAAAACTCACTCTTCATGTTCTCCCACCTCGCAGTACTTGGGAACGTGGTACGAGATCACGAAGCTGCCGACCATTTTCCAGAAGGGGGAGTGCGGCACAGCCACCTACAGCGATAAGAGCCCCGGAGTGGTGGGAGTCCTCAACAGAGAGCTGCTGTAAGTGGGCCTCCAGGGACCAACTGGCTCCTTACAATGTGGATGCATATGTACCGAGTGTTTCTGTGTATGAATGGTTTATTTTGCCTCTTTCTCAGCGCCAACGGAACCATCAACGCCATTGTTGGATCTGCCAAGGCGACGGACCCGACTGTGCCCGCCAAGCTTGAGGTTTCCTTCTTCGAGGGTAAGGACATCACACAATCACACGCGCACACACACACACGCTCACACACAAACACGCACACATGCACAGAAACACAAACATAAGCTCAAACACCAACCCACACGCACAGATTCATGTCCAATCCCCTCTTTGTTTTCATTTCGCAATCCAAGTTCCAACATATTCTGTCTAAATATCACAATCAATGCACAAAATATTCCAATTCATATTGTAGAAATCAACGGCACCAAGGCATAACATTTTTTAGCAAACGTAGTCCACACTACTATAGACCCTCCCCTACGCCAATGCTGTCTTGGTTGACGTTTGATTGTAATGCCGTCCCCCCCCCCTCCTCCAGGCTCTCCCCCTGGCGACTACTGGGTGCTGTCCACCGACTACACCGGCCACGCCCTGGTGTTCGGCTGCAGCCAGTTCGGTCCCGTGAGCGCCCAGTTCTCCTGGATCCTGAGCAGGGAGCCCACCATGCCCGAGGAGACCCTCGCCGACCTCCAAGGCATCCTGGCCTCCGCCGGGGTCAAGGTCGACAAGATGGTGGCCACCGACCAGGACCTGGCCCTGTGTGCCGCCATGGAGCAGTAAGCTCCCCCCCCGGTAGGCACTGACCCACGGCCCCGGACGCCCGCTCTGCTCTCAGCCTGCTCGTCCTGGCTCAGATCATCTCCCACGTTGATGGTACGCGACCACTTCTTATCACGTGTAAGGTGTTTCCTTTGATTGGCTTGCTTGCTCGGTTATCCCATGGAAAGTGTTTAAATTGTTGTGCAAAAATAAATGCAATTAAACCTGGATAAAAAAAACACACTATGTTGGCTTGGTGGTCCTTTCATTGTCCTTTGCGTTGGTGGGTCGTGCAGGCAGCAGGTCGGATTGTTGGCGGCGGCAGCTGGCCCCCGGGGAAGATGGCTGAGATATTTAGGTTTAGCTCTCGGTTCCGTTTGAGAGATTATGTCGCTGTCTTGGAAAAAAGTATTTTATGTTGTCACATAAACGGTATGGTCTTCCTGACTTTTCATCAAATGTTATAAGCCAATTGTGTAAATGTTGTCTGCATCTAGAGATAGCAGCCTTCTTGAACGGGGAGTGTTTAGCAGCCTGGCCTCACCATCCTCTACCCAATCCATTCGCTCAGGCTTTTGTTTTTTGAAATCCCTTTGTTTCTTTTAGCAGGGCAACTCCTTTCTTGTCTTTTGTAAATGCCTTTGGTCACCTAAAACATGACTACCTCCCCTTCCCCTAATTCATTGTGCATTGAAAATATTTCATGGGTTGTCCAGCATTGTCTTATCCTTACCGTTCATACCAGTCTGGATGAGCAAGGTCACCGTCTTTCACCCATTGTTTTATGTTCCCAGCTGTCTTTCAATGACCATGACTCTTAACCAAATACTTTGCAATCAAGAGTGTCTTAAAAGTCACAATTTTTCTTCAGTACGGGAACGGTTTAGGTGAGGATAACTGCAAGGGATGGAGAAATAACGTGGGCTACATTTATTGGTAAGTAAATAAAAGTGTACAATTCAGAGTGACAAGTGTACAGGTGAAAAGTATTCTCATACAGGCTGATGCATCAATAAGTTAAACTCAGTCTATCCATCTCCATTGGATCGAGAACCCTGAAGCTTTTGGCCGCATAAAAAAGTTAAATTTTTGGGGGGTTCTTCAATACCTCTCTCCTGAAGTCATCCAATATCAGTGCAGTCGACACAATTCCAAACTGTCTAAACAAAGCCCATGTTTGGGAGTCACTTTTTATAACTCAAAGTTCCAGAAGAATATATAAGAATATAAGAATGAAATATATAATAATAAAAACTTAAGGACCAGATGTAGAAAGGAATGGGATTTGCAAGTACATGAATACAGCCTATTTTGTCACGTACAATTATTAAAGAGAATAGAAAATCAATTGGCCATTTGTTTTGAGTTGCATGTGTGCGTGCGTGTGTGCGTGTGTGTGAGTGTGTGTGCGTGTGTGCGTGTGTGACGTCCCTACTCTCTGCAGGGTTCTGGGCGGAGACGGAGACAGCCTTAAAGGGGTCCACACTAAACATGATAAACAGACAGGGGACAACATGAAAAGGTCCCTTTACAACCTATTACCGCCACCAGCAGCTCCACACTGGATGACTTACTGGTTTCCTCCTTTGGAGTGGACCCCCAGTGTTTTCTTGCACCAGCTCTCCGGTGAGGACTCGGGAGGCCGTGCGTGACAACACACTCCCCCACTCAAAGACTTCCACAAGCTTCATGCTGCCCCGCCAGTTCCCAAGATACTCCTCAAACAAGTGGGCAGAGGTTTGAGTCATGCTGTAATCGTCACATGTTTCTGTTCTTTTATTTAAAAAACAGTTTTGACGCAGGTTTGGAGCAATGGTGAGCAATAGTGGTACTATTTCATGGTTCTTCTCACCTGAAATGGTGTACCAACTGCCTGCTTGTGTCTGCCTGTGCAGAGTTTGTGTGAGGAGATCTTTCTTGTAGTTCTGCATTTCAGTGGATCCTAGTTCCTCTCTAATCAACCTACTTTAGTAGGTTGTAGTAAGTAGTTTTTCCCTCTGCTATTGGATTGACCCTTTGCGTAAAGATAGATGCCGATTTCTGAAAGTGAAGTTGATTGAAGTTGATTAATACCAGTGTGTTCAGTCGAGTGTATGCGCGTCATGGAGTGATGCAGCAGCATGAATGCATCCTCACAAAGGGTACGTTTGCCTGCACGGCAGACTGGAGAACATCTCCCGGGCAATGCGGCCTTTAGGCTGGCTGGCAGGATAGAGAGCAGGGTCAGAGAGATCACCCATGTGGCAATCATCTTTATTCACTGGGGGGAGAACAGTACAGACAATATATACTAAAATATATACTACAGGCTTCCTGACCTGCCATTCATTCAATACACTGGGGCAGAGTATGGATCAATGGGGATCTGAGGAGGGTCAGTGATAATAACACAGTGTCACTCAAAAGTCAGCTCAGTGACAATTTGGTGATTTTAGTGGGGAGGAAGGAAGTGAGGGAAGGAAGGAGAAGAGGAAGGAGTGATACCGGGGGGTCTTGAAATAGAGGAAACACAGGAAGGAAAATGCTTTGGAATTATTAATAGAATAATTAATCAATTGAAAAGGTCCCCGGATGAAGTCTCGATGTCTTCATCCTTGAAATTCATGTACAAAAGCGTCCTAAACGGCAGAATATACCCTTATCAAGATATAAACCTCTCCCTCTCTCTCTCCCCCTATCTCTCATGGTACTCCATGAGAGATAGTGTTTGAGTTGGCACCTGCATAAATCAATATTTGTGGTTGTTTAAACTCTGACCATTATCTTGGTTCATTATCTCTGTTTGCATATCAGATAACAGAGTGTGATGTTGTTGCATCTATATTTAGCTGTGCTGACTATTTAACCCTTTTTTCATTTACTTCTGAATCCAGAAGTACACCTCTAAATGCACTTTAATGTGTAATGTCTTTGTGGCTAAATCCCTGTCATAACTTATACGAACTGATTCATGATTTGTAAGGTATAGTAGTATTGAAAGTGAATAGTTCATTATTGTGAGAGAGAGAGAGAGAGAGAGAGAGAGAGAGAGAGAGAGAGAGAGAGAGAGAGAGAGAGAGAGAGAGAGAGAGAGAGAGAGAGAGAGAGAGAGAGAGAGAGAGAGAGAGAGAGAGAGAACCCCCATAGTGTGTATTGAAACATATCAAAGATGGGATATGGTGGTAAGAGATGGAGCAAGTCTTCACTGGGGCAACAGAGTGAACGCCATGTAACACGGATCAGTGGATCAAAGATCCTTTCTTTTGGAGGGAATGTAGTTAAGGTTTTACCTCCCCTGACTTTATTCCAGGGATTCCTGATCCTTGAGGATCCTTGACTGTTATCAAGGCCTAAATGAGATTGCCAACAGGGTTAGTGCTGCACCTTACCGGATTAGGCTTTGGCGGGGTGGCCACCGGGGCGGGAGACACCACAACGTTGCCAGTTTGTCCGGACAACAGATTGGTGCTGTGATCACAAGATGGTGCGTGACCGCGCACAAACCAGGTTTTAACCTCTTTCGAGGTTAAAACCTTCGCCTCACCGTGACTCCTGTAATGCTCGCTTGCCCACAAGCTGAAGAAATCCCTGCTAAAAGGCTTACACCTAGCAGATTCTTAAATGAGTGGTTTACACCTATTACTAATACTCCCCTAATTCCTAAGCCATTTCTGTGTGATTCTGTTTTTCTCAGAAAAGAGATGATCAGAACGTCTTGGGGCAAATATGTTGTCTGGAAGGGAACAACAGACAGGCATATGGACAGACAGACAGGTATACATGTCATGTAGGCGGGAAGGCAGAGGACTAGACACAGATAGATACAGGTTGACAGACAAACAAACAGTCTGTGGACATAAACTTATGTGTATGTGTGTATGTACATTTTTCAACACATACACGCACAAACACACACATGCACATACATGTGTGTGCATGGGTACCTGTAGACGCATGTATCAATCAATTATTTAACTTTGCCTCACTTTGCCTCACCGAGACTCCTGTTTTGCAGTGAGGCAAAGTGTATGTGTATGTGTGTGTGTATGTGCGTTTTTGTCTGTGTGTGTGTGTGTGTGTGTGTGTGTGTGTGTGTGTGTGTGTGTGTGTGTGTGTGTGTGTGTGTGTGTGTGTGTGTGTGTGTGTGTGTGTGCGTGCGTGCGTGCGTGTGTGTGTGTGTGTGTGTGTGTGATCCACGCACTTGCATGTGTGCACGTGTCTGCATGCACATACCTGTCCGTGCCTGTGTGAACTTTTCCCCGCTCGCCACCTGTACGTGTGCGTATGTAGGATAAGCACGCAGCAAAGTAATGACACCTGAGCCTGCTTAGCCCTCACTCCCCTGAGGATCGGGAGGAGGGCACACTAAACCACTACCACCGAGTCTGCGGCTCAGCCAACAGGAACCGCTGCGGCCAACAGCTATGCCCGCCTCGCTGATAGCTGGACGTTATCCTCTACTCCCCCTTCCCTTACTTAATAGACGTGCTTCTCCCTGTACGTAATACACCTGCGGATACTTTGAAGAATGCAGGGGGCACTTTGGAGAAATCTATTGATAGTTTTTAAGATTTAAAGATTCAAAGGTTTTTTATTGTCACATACTCATACAGAAGTGAAATGTTTTTGTTACATACTCTTATTTCTGTCGTTAATATATACAAATATTAGAATATTATTGTGATAAAATATATTAGATAATAACATACATTTAAATATATTTTAGGATTGATTCTGGACAATATTCAACAATGCAACTTAACTTTAATGTCATTACATACTAAATGCAAAACAAAATACAAAATGCAGTTCAAGCCAATGTTTTTTACTATTTCTTTAAAGCAATCAATGGTCATGTTTACACCAAATAAGATTAACAGATTATTCAGATTGATTATTTGCATTTTCTTCCAATTCCAAAAGGTGTTGAAAGAGCTACTTGCCTTCAAACAACATCTCGGAGGGGATACTTTATAGAAAACCGTTTGAGAGCCAGTGCTACAAAGCATGATGGAGGGAAATGCAGGGCCAGGCTGTGGGCGGGTGGTGAGCACCAACGGTCAGATATGGCGGTCTGAGACGGAGGAGGATCCACACATACATAGGCTGATCTCCCCACCCCCCCCCACCCCCCCCCCCCCCCCATGTTTGGTTCAAATCCCAAAGCTTACCCCCAGGGGTATGCAGTACCTCTGACCCCCATTCTGGACATCTGAAGGAAAACCAAAACAAAGGCTATCCTCATTCCCCCCCCCCCCCCCCCCCCCCCCCTCCCATTCATCTTCTTCTTAATAACCAGCATGTGGCCACACAATTTCAGTTGGACTGTGCGTGCGTCCTTGTGCATGTGTGTGTGCGTTTGTTGTGTGCACGTACGAGCGTCTGTGTGTGTGTGTGTGCTAGGACGACGCAGAGGGGGCGGACGGATGGACGTCGACCATACCGGGCCCCATCGGAGGAGGAAGCTAAGTGTTTAGGTGTCTTAACCGCGGGCCTAAAGTGCTAACAAGGGATTAGTGAGGTAAATGTTAAAAAGGGTTTAGCAGCTCCATGCTTAAGGGGGCCAGCAGCGTTGCTCCAGTAATTACACATGAGAGGCGAGATGCAGAGCCGAGCAGTTGGCCGGCAGATCACATGTGATGTCAGTGCAGGGACGGCTTACCGCAGGAGATAAGGCCAGCTAATGGAGATGAAATAAATCTGTATTTAAAAAGTATTTTTTTAAGTTAAGGCAGTTAGCTGGCCCGCGAGAACGGTAAAGGGGCCACTGGGGTAGTTGTAAGCGAGGCAAGGCCCTGATCAGTCGGTGAAGTGAGCGAGGTGAAGTGTAGGACGTTTTAACTTCCTTGAGGGAAACCTGTGATAAGAGTGTGGCCGGGAAACCAGCACCTGATTCCTGAGCAGCATATTTTCAATTGCTTTAGCTTTTGGGTTTTTGGAGCGAGATTGACCACATTTGTGCTGCTGCTAACTGGTGTGAATTTGAGGTGAGTCAACTAAAAGAATCTTCTCAGAGTGTTTCTCCTTCTGTTCTTCCCACATTTTTCTCGTTTTCTGTGACGTGAATGGTTAGTTTGTTTACTCTGCGTTCGCATTTTTTGCACTGTGAAGGCCAATTCCAGTAATGTTTTGTGTGATTTTACATTTTCTGCAAAATAGATAGTGAATTGTCTAACAGGATGCTCTTTGGTAATTTGCCATGGGAAATGTTCAACCTTGACATATTAAAAATATATATTTATTTACACAGACAAATCATATTTGTGAATGTAAAATATCCGATCTCTATTCAAGCTGAGTTCAACAGTTATCCTCAGGTACTTCGCGATAACGGCAAAAGGAAAAAGCCGTATGATAAATGACCATTTAGTTTTTTCAATTCATCATAGAATGTTCCTACATTGAAAATAGAATTGCACTGTAGTAATGCATCCATGAGTCTTACTTTCTCATAACTGCAAGCAAACTGTAAGAAGAGTTGATGTAATGAATAAACTATGAGAATAAAGTAGGATGAGGGTGGTTATGTGGCATAGGCAAAGCTGAAATTCCTTACCAACACTGACGTTATTGAAAGATAATGCACATCCTTGGAACATCATTGATCAGAATCAATTATTCAAAGAGCTAAAGAACATTTTTAAACTTATCTTAAAGTTTACGTAAAATTAAACTATGTAATCAATTGAAGTTATTTAAGATATATTATTTCTAATTATTCCTTGAATTATTCTCAAAGTCAAATGTAAAAAGAGAATACACGGTACTTTAAAATGTACCTTTTTCTTTATTAGCATTAGGCGCTTACCTGCTTGGTTCCTTTTGACCTTTGACCTCTTAACACAACCATTTTTACACAAGACAACAATTTTTGTATGCATCAACAATATTTGCCTTTACCATAAATACAAAAAACATAGGACATTCTTTGGGCCTATGAATGCATTACAAATGCTTACTTCTTGTCTGAACCTGAATGCAAGCATTGATGGCAATCATACGTTGGTTGATTTGCCATTTGTGTGGAAAAAGTAAGAAAATGGATGTTGGGTGCTATAATGTGGAGAATGTAGACAATTGATTTTGATTTGCCTCCTTATTAAGACATTATTTCCAAAAATACATAATCATTTAAAAAAATGATGTATTTTTGAGGGCAGGTTGCAATGCGTTCTGTCGAAAAAAAAGATCATTACAAGGATATCATAATTTTATGGCAAATATATATGAATTCCATAATTTTAGTTCATTGTGAAAGTTCTATTCCTTTTAATGTATTGTTTGCAATCTATTTCATAATCCAACATATCT
The DNA here is from genome assembly GCF_031168955.1 of Gadus macrocephalus. NCBI lineage: Eukaryota > Metazoa > Chordata > Actinopteri > Gadiformes > Gadidae > Gadus > Gadus macrocephalus. The sequence continues at coordinate 7,616,456 of NC_082389.1, forward strand.
TGGCGGGAGGGACAGAGTTATGGCTTATTTCAGAATTGTTGAGCCAGATCTTGGATCAATACTTGTCGTGATAAATAAGTTTCACTACGGATCACTGTTGTTTAAGAATGCCATGAAATCGAAACACATTCAACCACCCAAGATGGGTCGTTGCTGCAGTGTGTGTGTGTGTGTGGGGGCATGTGTGTGTATGTGTGAGTTTGTGTGTGTGTGTGTGCGTGTGTTTTGTGTGACTGTGTGTGTGTGTGTGTGTGTGTGTGTGTGTGTGTGTGTGTGTGTGTGTGTGTGTGTGTGTGTGTGTGTGTGTGCGTGCGTGCGTGCGTGTGTGCGTGCGTGCGTGCGTGCGTGCGTGCGTGCGTGCGTGTGTTTGTGTGTGTGCAAACATGCGTGCGCAGGTCTGCGTGTCTGTATGTCTTGTCGGGGATTAGGACGACTAGACAATGCCTCTGTCTTGTCTGATATGACCTCCTCAGGGCTTCATGTAAATCGTCAGCAATTTTTCCTTTCAATTCATTCCCATAATGAGATTAGCCTAGCAATTACAAATAATCCAACCGCCCAATCACAAGACAGTTGGTCACTGCGGCGCAGCCTTCGTATTTCACAAATTTGATATTGATGCTTAAGACCATAGCCAGTTTATACTTCAACACACTACAATCATTTCAAATGTTAATTGTAAATACTGTGATTGTGGTGATGTTAAATAATTTAACTTTAAGAACTCTCCAAGATACCGAGGACTGAGGATAATGATGTGCTTAGTCCTTAAATGAATGCTAAAATCCCATATTAATGTGACTGTCTCAGGACCGGAGCCCTACACCAACAGTTTGTCATGACATAAAATAGGAGGTTCAGTAACCTCAGAAAAAGGCCAAGATATAAAGCCTCAAATTAAGTTTCCCTCTCTTTCTCGCTCTTTCCCGCCTCATTTGCTGATGCTAGCTAATAACCCTAATGTGTGTGTTGGGGGGGGGGGGTAGAGAGAGAGAGAGAGAGAGAGAGAGAGAGAGAGAGAGAGAGAGAGAGAGAGAGAGAGAGAGAGAGAGAGAGAGAAAGAAAGACATAACAAGACATAAACCGATTGCGTGGCCAGATTTATCCCCAAGGTGTTTTGAGGGCATCTCTGGGTCTGATGGGGGCTAATAAGCTTAGCACTTCAGGTGTATTGTCCGCCATGCTTACAGGCCAGGTTTGCTGAGGGTAAAACGCTAAACGTGTGGATTACCTCCCACACATCCCTTTAAAGTGCTGTATAGCCAGGATTTAGCTAATAGGATCCTGGGGTGGGACAGGGTGGGGAGCTGGCTGGCCAGCCCATGGGCAACAGATGTACGGGCAGACGGCTCCTGGGCTAACTGGGGGATTACAGGGCCCAGATTAGACGGTTTTCTGGGGGGGATTTCCACGAGGGCCATGGGGGTAAAATCTTCCAAGTGCGTTTGTGGATAACACCGTTATGCCAACTTTGCATTGCTTTACATAAACAAGGCCCGGACTATACGACGTCCGTAGTGTTTCCCACTACAGTATTGATGCATACATCATGAAATTAATAAAGAGCTCTATTGAAATAGGAGCCAAATGCATTTTGTGCCACCCTGAATCTCCTCTCGGGGAAGCCAGACACTCAGTGGCCTGGGATTAGGCAGAGCTGCATTATTCGGCTGTCGTTTACAGTATCATATTGGCTAATGGGATTTACGCAGTGTTGGGAGCTAATTGGAGGTGTCTAAGAAGATTGTGCCGGTGTACACAAGCTGCTGGCTCAGCCAAGAACAATGAGGTGTGTGTGTGTGTGTGTATGTATGTGTGCGTGTGTATGTGTGCGTGTGCGTGTGTGTGTGTGTGTGTGTGTGTGTGTATGTGTGTGTGTGTGTGTGTGTGTGAATGGGCCAACAGCTTTGTGAAAAAAAGTGACACGATTTCCCAAGCTGTTTTATTCACAAGGATTTAATTGTTTCTAATTTGCTGCAAACGGTTTCATAAAATAAACAAGCAGGAAGTATGACACAATTCAAAAAATTCTCAGGTTCTTTGCCTGAATATTGTTTTGAAATTCTGCTATGAATTTCTGCCTTCTGCTTGACAAGAGTGAAGTGAGAAATAAAGACAATTAAAGTCACCAGCTGTTTTTTTCAGTAGGACTTTACTCGGATCCTACTGGATTCAATTCGGTTCGTCGATATGAATAGGCCACATTCGAATAGCTCTCTCAAGCATAACATGCGCCTCCAGCTATTTAATGTTTTAATCTCTGCTGCACCCTAGTGTTAGAAATAGGAACTCACACAGGGAAAAAAAAAATATATATATATAGTTACTGTAGAGCTGTGCTGTGTAACGTAGCCTGATTGAAACAGGCTGAAGTAGGCCTTAAGGCATTAGAGACATACGAGTTGCAAATGGCTGCCTACATCTGCTAAACAAGATCAATATTTGATCTGTTTGTGTCTCCCCTTCACCTCCCCAGGCTTCGACCACTGTTTGACGGAGGGGGCCGTCATGACACCGCGGGAGCAGCTGAGGAAGATGACAGCGCTGGGTGAGCAGGGGGCGCTGGATGAGAAGCACTGGTACCGCCTGGTGAACGGCATGTCCGCCGGAGGTGAGATAATTGCCTTACAAATTACCTTGCAAATGCTTACAAATGTTGTCTAACAAATGTTAATACCTCAGATCCAAGAATCTGTCTGTTCAGTCAACATGTGTTTGTGCAACAACTTTTGTGTACAAATTTTGCTTGAAGGCTGTTTATAAATTGAGCCACGCATTGTTTGTCTCTGAGGGCACGTAGGGCAGCAGAGATTTTTCTACACCTTCTGGCTTCGGGCTGTTCTGAAGCTGTTCTGCTTTTACTGCACTGTAGCTATAGTTGCCTACTCGCTGAGCTACATCATAGGGGGGGGGGGATCTCTGCTTGTTCTCCAGAGCTGAGGCAGAGGCAGGAGATGATCATGAGGAACCAGATGGCCATGGCTCCACAGATACTCAGCCAGGGGCAGCAGAGAATGCACGGGGTCCCCACACAGTTTGAGCCCCGCTTCATGGAGAGGTCAGTTCCGGCAAATACTGCAAGAATTCGCAAATGCTGTACACGCAACATTGGTGCCAGTGGAGACTTAAGTGCAATGCCACTGAAGGCTTGTCTGCTCCGTCGGTAACTTCTGCGACTCTTTGTAATGTCAGCCACATGTTCAATCCGTTCAAGCAGCGCTCAAACAACGTTCAGTCGGCGCTGAGTTTGAAAAGACCGAAGTGGACTATAGAATAAAGTAACCACCAGAACATTGCAATTGGCCTCCATGCTGCTTTCTACTGTTTGGTAACCCTGGTTACTATGTTACTATTATATTAATATTTCTCGCCTTTGGTTGACAACTCTCATGTCACTCTATCTCTACAGGGAGATGGTGCCCCCCACAGAGATGGTATCTTCTGAAGCCAGACAAATGCACATGGGAAACCACCTCGGCCAGCCACTCATGCCACATGCCAACGTTCATCCTGGAAGAAACTATTCAGGAGCAGGTAATGGTGACTCCGCACACACACTTTGCCTCGTCAAATATAGACCCTCAAGCATGGGAAAAAATCGTTATGAAGTGTTAATAATCCCCATCAATCCCCTGCCAATCCCTTGGGTCGCCTCCTCCATGTCTTGTCCGTCTCAGCAGGCTATGGCTTCTTGCCCTCCGAACCCATGGAAACTGTTGCCCGGCGACAGGAGCTCATTCATAAGCAGAACATAGCCAGGTATTGTGCAGCAGCATAACTCAATATTCTTCATAAAGTCAAACCAGCTTTCCACAACTTGACTTGAGTCCAAATGTAATCCAAGTGACTGTCAATCCGAAACAAATGTCAAATTCTAACAAACTCTATGAACCTCTATGAACTCTATGAACCTCTATGAACTCTATGAACCTCTATGAATAGCTAAGAAACACCCTACGGCTCACCCACTGCATATCGCCGCCCTTGCGTGTGTCCAGGATGGAGATGAACGCCATCCTGCACCAGAAGGAGCTGGAGAACGCCCACCAGAAGGGGCTGATGGGAATGGAGAACCCTCTCATGTACCAAGCCAACGCCATGGCCTTCAGGGGCCGCCAGCGCATGCCCGACGGCCACGACGTCTTCGTGGACCGGCCCTCCCTGGAAGACCTGCACTCCAACAGCATGGTCATGTCTTCCAGCCCCTACCCGCCCATTGGCACCGTGCATCGGGAGCGAGGGCGTCGGGTGGGGAGGCGGCCCGCCAGCCACAAGAGCACGGAGAGCCACATGGCCAGCCTGAAGGGCCACGTCGAGGATAAGGGCGTGGAGCGGAGCCCGGGGACGGCGTCCGGCGAGGAGAAGGACGCGGAGGCAAAGGGTGACGCGGGCGAGGAGGCCGCCGCCCACAAGACGCACCTGCCCATCAAGATGGAGTCAGAGCTGTCGGCGGCGGCGAGGAAGAACTACAAGGACGCAGAGCAAGGCCTGAGGAAAGCCTGCGGCAACGGCCAAGACGGCTGCCCGGACGCGGCCAGCAGTGCGGACAAAGACATGGCCGGCCAGTGCTCGGCTTTTCAGGACAAATTCATGTTCCCCGCCGCGGCTGGGAACCTCACAGGGGTACCGCACATGTTCCCAGTGCCTGGTCTCATCCAACCTGGTACGCATCCGTTAACTCTGTTTTCATGTATGCCATTGTATTATAGCACACCGATTCAACGAGTCCATGTCCAATTGTTGCTTTCAACAGGTCAGCCCAATCTCTATCTCAATGGGGAAGAGGCCTCCGAAAACATGAGGAAATGGACTGTGGATGATGTTTCTAATTTCATCCACAGCATACCAACTTGCGCTGAATACGCCCAGGTCGGTTTAGTGTGCGGTCACTTGTTTTTTTTGTGTTTTGTGGCCTTCTGATACACATAAACCTCTTTATTGAGTTGTATTAAAGCAAAGTGCTTTCATGCTTCAGGTCTTCAAGGACCACATGATTGATGGGGAGACGCTGCCTCTGCTCTCTGAAGAGCATCTCCTGGACACGTTGGGCCTCAAGCTAGGACCCGCCCTCAAGGTCCGCTCCCAGGTATGGAGAAAGAGACTCATGATAGGAGACAACTGCGTTTTTACTGTGATCTGGTTAGGGATCAAACAGTCACCAAACGCTGAAGTGCACCACAAGGACACTTTTACTTTTACATTACAATGACGAAGCACTGATTGGCTCAAATGGGTGCAAGTTGATGGAACAAACTGTCCACTTACCTTTGATGCCGTCTCTCTATTGGCTTGAGCATTTGGTATTGTGGAACCTTTTATTATTATTTTGGAAAAGGTGTGCATTGGCAAAAAATGTTGGCCTTGTTGTGGTCTAAAACCTCTGGCTAAAGAACCACCGACATTGAGTGGTATTTAAAGGCACCCAGTGCAACTTTATGTAAACATTCAATGAAAAACAAACATTCAATTTCTAGTCTTTTTTACACGTAGTAAGTTTCAATAACTCCATACCATTACATATCGACATTCAAGGAGCAAAGATGAGACGTCGTTGTGTGGTGAGAACTGATAGAAAATCGTAAACAACAACAATCGCCGGTGGGGAGAAGCCATTTTTCCATTGACTGGAAGCCTGCTTTATTTATTGTAGGTTACAAAAAATAAAGAAAATGGCGGCATTGTTGTTGTTATCGATTTTGTATCAGTTCTCGCCACACAACGACGTCTCATCTTTGCTGCTTAAATGTCGGTATGTAATGGTATGGAGTTATTGAAACTTACTACGTGTAAAAAAGACTAGAAATTGAATGTTTATTTTTAAGCCTCGAAAGTTGCACTGGGTGCCTTTAACACGGTCTCCTTTGTTAGAACAACCCCCCCTCCCCCTTCAGTTAAAATATCCTAGAACTGCCACGTTGCTGACGTGCACGAAAGAGAGCGCCGTTGTTCATTGATTATTGATAGAACACGGTTTCTAACGGACGCAACGCTCGCTCTCCCTCAGGTGTCGCGGCGCCTGGGCAGCATGTTCTACATGATGAACCTCCCGCTTCCCGCCGCCGCCGCCACCGCCGCCGCCGCCATCCAGGCCGCGTCCGACAAGCCCGGCGACAGGTCGTCGGAGGTCGGGTCGCCCGTCGCGTGCAACAGCGAGGAGATCATGGGAAGCCCGAGAGAAGCGGACCTCCTCAAACCGGAGCACCTCAACGAGACGGAGAACCACTCCCCTCCTTCTGCGAGCAGCGAGACCGCGTAGATAGCGTAGGAGAGCCCGATTTGCGATGAGTTCTGTATGCTGTTGTAGGCCTGAATGGTAGGCCTGTTCGCTGATTGGTTCATGAGGCTGGTGGATGTTTTTTACATACCTGTTTATAATCTGCTTTTATCGGTTTTACTTGTAATAGACTGCACATCTTGCTATCAGGGATAACTCACAACAAACATCATATGTCTATTTTGTTTGCCACAGTACTAAAAGTGAGGTAAAATGACATGTATGCTATTTTTAGATACAATGGGAAAAGCTTTTTATATATCCGTAATATTGGTGTTCACAAAACCGTGAATTATTGTACCATATATACTATTCTGTGTTTAACTCTTTATTGAGGCTGCTATTGCTCTTTTCTCAGCGTTTGTACAGAATTTGAAATGATTACATATTTTTTAAGTCTTTGTTTAGGATGATGAAAAGGATTTTTACTGTTTGGAAGTGAAAATCAATTAAATCAATCAATTCAATTGGTTTCCGATGTTTGCATGTAAATAAAGACTTTTTCTATTTAGCATCCTGAGTCAGCCTCATTGTTCATATTCTGATATATACCCCAAGAATAAATGCATGCCTTTAAATAATAAAAAAAAAAATGCAATATCATGAAATAACCTTGTTAATGTGGCTTGTGGAGGGGAATTTATAACCTATATTCAATAATTAGTTGTTAATAATTACCAACTAATTCGGTGACCACAAATACCAATAATTATTACTTATTGTAAGTCGCTTTGGATAAAAGCGTCTGCTAAATGCCCTAAATGTAAATGTAAATTAGTTGAGTCTGCAACTCGGGATAGTACTCTCAATGCGCATGCGCGTACACGTCAGAAGAAGAGCTGAGTTGGAGGATCATGGCGGAGCGCAGGAGGCACAAGAAGCGGATCCAGGTAACATCTTTCCCCTAAAGCCTCTTGCGGGCGAACCAAGCGACAATTTATAGAAACATACACGACTTTACAAACGTTCTCATGACATATCACGACCACAACCAGTCCAAGTGTTTACCTTCTCAGGCGAATAGATGAGCGCACAGTATAGCTAACTACGCTAGCTTTAGCTGTTTGGACAAACTGTGCCAATGTTTTTATTTTTGAAAACTTGTTGAAGCACGTTTAGGTTCCCACAAAGAGCCTTGAAAACGCCCTGGGGTTCAAAATGCGACAGCCGCCGCTTCAAGCTCGCTAGCAGGCGGGCGGACTGTCCAAACACAAGACAAGTGCATCCATTTCAACTGGTTGGAGAACGTTAGCCCGGTAATCTGCGTCAGATCCTTCCCTCTCTGCGCTACACACGTTAATCACACCGCAAATAAACAACTCTTCAGTAAACACTGACTACAGCTGCAGTGCCAACCGCACAGAAGGAAAGACAAGGCCTGCGTCTCACAGATCATGGCAGATAATGATCTTCATTAGAGGACGCAAAACGTGTTACTCTGTAAAATACTTAAGTCAGGATATCGGAAAGAGGCCATTGCATGACATGCCTGCATCATAACGAGGGCGGCATGTCGTTTGTTGCTGCTGCTTTTGTGACCGGCATTATACAATAGTTAACATGTGTTGGGTTGCACAACAGTACAGCCTCTCCTCGTCTCTCTATCGCATGGTCTGATACAGGGGAAGAGGTCTTCACGAAATGAAGCATTGCTATTAATTTACATTTTGAGGTGGTTGGTTTTCTTGTTTACATTGTGGCTGCTGTGTTATTTTGACATGTTTGCGTGCTGCTTTGCACTAAAATGTGTCCACATTAAGATATGTTGTGTTTGGTCCTGATACATTTTTTGCACGGTGCAGCAGTTTCAATCAACTGTTGTACATAGTTTCTCCTGTGTAATACTAGCCAACTAGCTTTGCATTCTGGGGAAATGGCCAAGTGCTGGCAAGCTGAGCTTGCTTTGTGGGCCCCCTGAGAGGGCTGTGTGTGTTGGTGTGTGACTGGTCTTTGACATAAGGGAGTAGATTCAAGATGATATCTGTGCGTTCTTTCCAGGTAGAATATATAGCCGTAGTCACAGGGGCCCTAACGGCTTCTGTCTCGCTCCCTCTCCCCCTGTCGCTCTCGCTCTCTCTCTCTGTCTCGCTCTCCCGCTCTCTCTCTGATGCCTGTGTGTTGACATGCAGAGCACCACTTCAGGTTGGCAGGCGGATGCTGGTCTTGGTACATCCACAGAGAGAACCCCACATCCCTGCATTTGCCCTGATCAGCAGCTGTCTGTTAGCGCCCGCTTGTTTTTCCCATGTGAGCAAAATTAAGATGTGACATGTCCCAAATTGTATAGATTACTGTGTCTTTAATGGCCATAGGGTTTCTGCTGTAAAGTGGCCTGTCAGTTAAATGTCCTCACTTAAATATAAACCCACGAGATTCTAGTTTATTTCCAAGAGGATAGAAGTGATCTTTGATAGAAGTGGTTGGTATAGTAATAATAATAATAAATGAAATTTATATAGCGCTTAATATGGTACTCTAAGACGCTTTACATATTGCCCTAACAAACTATGTAAGACAGACTAGGAATAAAGGAAAAACAGAGGTTAAACATGAAGAATAAGGTGGGAGTTAGGTGGGGAAGGCTAGTGTGAAAAGGTATGTTTTGAGGGCAGATTTGAAAGAAGAGAGGGTTGGAAACCCTAGTAATAGTATGAAACCGTACAGTGATGCCACTATTCTGAGTCCCTCCCTAACATTTCTTAGGTGCTTGTAGGTCGAATAGTATAGCAGATTGTAGGCTTGGGTGGTATCTTTTTTCACCGGGGTTTATGACGGTATTTGTGTAAACAATTCTGAGCTACTAGTGAAAAAAGTCTTATGTATGACATTGACTCTAATATGCAATACACCAACATCGACAAGTCTTGCTTGCTTTTAAATACATCTGGCCTATAGAATTATGAATAGGACATAAGCGCCCTTCTTCCATAGATTTGGCCCAAATCGCAATAAGCCGGACCTACTTGTGCAATCGTCTTTTTTTTGGAGTCAGCAAGTTCCACTAATGTACACATGGAAAGTTTGTTTAACCTGTATTATATACAGCAGCCTATACGTTACAACCAGAGCGGAGCTCCACTGGCAACGCTGTTTTTCACCATCTTTTTACTGTTGTAGAGCTAGTAGGATGCACTTCTAAAGAGCAATTTAATCCATTGGGGATTTTTTGTAACATGAGATGTATCCACATTAATGGTGTTTGAGTTAGGCTACTGTTTAGGGCAGTGTACTTTGTCATTAGCCTCTTGTGTATACTAGAAACATTAACCGAACGATGACCAGTGCTGCTAGCTGACCGTCTCCATGCCTGATATAGTTCTCTAGACACCTTGGCCTCCTACCAGTGATGGCGTCTTCAGTTCCCTGCGTCAAAACGCTGTATTTCGTAGCGTCTATATCGGTTGAATATCCAATATCGTTAGAACTTAAACAATTATATACTTTCAAACATGAGATGTGATTATTTTGATACACCACCACAAGGCAGTGTGCTGCTATAACTGTCACTTTCAGTTTCCCAGGCATCTCAGTCTGAAAAACAATCATGCAACAGTGTTTCCCACAGAAATTTTGGAGACTATGGTGGGGGGGGGTATGTAGCGATTGTTGAGGGGGGGGGGGGGGGTGTATGTAGCGATTGTTGGGGGGGGGGGGGGGGGGGGCTGTATGTAGCGATTTTTTTTTATTTATTTTTTTTGGCTCTAGGGGGCCCCCTAGTAGAGGCCCGGGGCCCCAAGCAATTGCGGGGCCCCAGGCAATTGCCTGGTATGCCTAATGGGATGCAGCGCCTCTGCTCTCATGCAATCCCAATGAGAGCGACACGAACTTCGTCTGAGCAAAAAAAAATATATATAAAAAAAATAAATAATAATAATAATAATAATTCATGTGCACGCAGAGACTATGGCGGCCGAAATTAGACTATGGCGGGGCGCCATAGTCTCGTCAATGTGTGGGAAACACTGATGCAAATGTGAAGACTGTACTTTGAACTATTGAATTATATATCCTGCTTCAAAACATTGCCAAAATACATATCAACATGATAAAACATTTATTCATAAGATGTCGGGAAAAAGTTTAACAGAAAGAGGTGCGTTTGTATTTTTGACTGTATTAAATTTCATACCTTCTGTACTTCTAAATTCCTTGATACCGCCCCAACCTAGCATGAAGGATTAAAGAGGGCAATTGTACATCTAATCATATTCAGTGTTTCCCCTAGATTCCTTTTGTAGCAGTGGTGCTGTGAGTTGGTAACCTAGCAACGCTAGGGGGGGTCTGGGGGCATGCAAATCTATTGAAAAATAACCCTTTAAATGGTAACTTCTGGTGAGAACTTTTGAGAAAAATGGACAGATTGAGCTTCCAGTTATGACACAACAACCAACAGAGTCGCGGTATCTGATGAGACCGGATCACTGTGCAAATGTGCCTCAAACTTGACAGAAACATATTTAGTTATTTGCAAAAAAAAAAAAGAATGTGCAGAGGCAGTGCGCCGCCGCTGAATGCCTATAGGGGGAAACACTGAGTCGTCAGTGGGTATGTGAACGGACACGGATACATTGTTGTGTGTGTGTGTGTGTGTACACATGTGCTCCTGCAGGAGGCGAGTGAGCCCACCAAGGAGGAGAAGGCGGTGGCCAAGTATGTCCGGTTCAACTGCCCCACCAAGTCCACCAGCATGATCGGCCACCGGGTGGACTACTTTGTCGGTCAGTCCTCTCGTCACCTCTTCATCTCTCTCTTTGTCGCGCACGCACGCACGACTTTTTCTCTGCTGATCAACACTACGAATGTTAGGCGTTATTTTTTTGTTTTGGCACGTAGCCGTGTAATAAGCGGGATAATGTATAGAACGTCGCCGGTCACTTTCGAAAATAAGCCTCTTCAGGGCGAACAGGACACCGACGCGCAGCGGAGGTCCTGTCGGGGCTTATTTTCCCGATAATGACCGGCGTTCTATGCATTATATTTATGATATTATATTAATTTAGCAGAGTAGGCCAAATGTCGGGTTGAAATCGGGCTCGGGCTCATAATAACAGGGCACAACAAGTAAACCCCCTCAAGCATTTTTTGTTAAAAATAAAAGTTTATTGATCTTGGAGAGGGTGTACTTGCATTATTATGCCATTATCATTATATTAGTTGAAAAACTGCAATATTATCGCAATAATTTTAGGGTAATCAATCGCCCAGAAAAAATTGTTATCGTGACAGGCCTCACCGAGCCTGGTATTGCAGTCTGATACCATACTACATCAGTGTATGGGGGGGGGGGAGCCCCACTATATAAATATTTAACACCAGACCATATACATGCTGTGATAATGGCCGTAGTCTGTGCAATCAGGAGTTACCACAAAATTATGTTTCAAACGTATAATCTGGTGTTACAGGCCCCACTTGACTGCCACAGTTTAATCCTAGTGGTTGAAGAGCAGAAGAAGTGTTAGATGAATTGAGTCAGATGAACTGCCACAAATCTAAGTAGGACAAAACCTAAGTTGAACAGCTGAAGTGGAGGATGACTGTCTTTAATGTGCTGCGCTGCTTTATTTTGGTCTTTAGGGCAAACCTTCTGTTTTGGGGGGTCAGTGTCCATTTTATGTAGATTGTTATAGATTCTTTCTTTTATCGCTTCTCCATGGCTGTGACGCATCATATCAACAGCTTCTGGATCCGCTGTTTGTTTTAGTCCTATCCAAGTAATAGCAGGTGACAGATCCGGACATGTGTCTGGAAATGCTATCCTTTAATAAGCATAGCAGACTCTATATGGTCACCTGTATCATGAAGGGACAGTTACATTGTGGTGAGCTATGTAAAACGTACATGAGGGCAACATGCTAAAGAACAAAGTTGTGGCTCCAAATTCAGTGTTTGTAGTGATTGAGGCATTGATTTCCATTTCAAGTGCAGACTACCTTTACTTGAAAGTAATACTAGCAAAATATTTCTAAAATCCCGAGCCGAAAGCTGTTGACACAAATGGCAATTTTTCAGTGCAATGTACTCTGAAAGTGCCTGATATTTATTTTTAGTGTCGTTAGGGCTGGGCGATTGATCGAATTTTGATCGTGATTTCTATTTTAGCGTCGAACAATCACAAAATTAACATAATCCAGTTTTTCAATAATAAAAGAAGAGATTTTTTATTTTATTTTTATTTTATGTTTTATAGAAAGGGCAAAACAGCTGGATACATATCTTTATATTATTTTAGATTGGAACATTTTCTTTTAGACCATTTTGTGTATTTTTTGTTGTATAGTTCTCAGTTCCAAAGTTTTTTTTAGGAGAGAAACGCTGAATAAATACAACATGTTTTCAAACTTAAAAATAATCGTTTGATCGTGATTTCAATATTGACCAAAATAATCGTGATTATGATTTTTCCCATAATCGAGCAGCCCGAACCGCCGTTATGCATAGGGATGCACCGATTCCCCTTTTTCTCAGACCAAGCACAAGTGCTTACATTAAATAATGCGTTTTGGGCTGAGAGGTCTAGGAAAGAGGGGGGCGTGTTATCGCCATGGTTACGGCACACGGCAACTTTGTCCTACCTTTCTTAGTACCTTTGGTTGTGCATGATCGGTGAATCCCTAGATACGCATGTCTGAATGCGTCCTTTCTTCCCTGATCCTGTGTCTAACCTCAAAACAATGTGCTGCTCCGCTCCATCTGCCCTGCAGCCTCCAAGGCTGTGGACTGTCTGCTGGACTCCAAGTGGGCCAAGGCCAAGAAGGGGGAGGAGGCCCTGTTCACCACCCGAGAGTCGGTGGTCGACTACTGCAACCGGTAGGCCGTGGACAGACCTCGCCGACACACAGCCGCTCTCTGTACGGCCTGTTTGCTCTCATTTCAGACCCAATAACTGGAGAAATGTCACATTGGGGATGTGCCCAGCATGAATGGTTTTCTTTGTGTTTGGATGTGTTTTACAGAGATTTAGTTTAAGATCTGTTTTAGACGGTTACACTGTCCTAGACATGTAGTTTAAGGCAGTTCCACTGTCTTAAAGAGATGTGTTTTTAGAATGAATTAGGTTAATGTTTGATTCGTAGTAAACATTTTCAAAGTGTGTTGTCTTAGGCCAGCTGTACGTCTGGTGCCTCTGTGCCAAAACGGGCCAAAGCAAACAAAAGGCCATCTAACTGGCACACATTCGATTTATAGCGGGAAGCATGCCGTCTGTTGTTGTTTGATCACCTGTGTGGGGGAACACATGACCTTGAGCCACCAGAGTTATCAGAGGTGGGGGAGGGGGAGGGGGTGGTTGTATTAGCCACACACCCCTGGCTAGAACCACTCTCTAGTATTTCTCAGTTTCAAAACACTTAAGCAGTAGCATTATTATTTTATTTTCAATCAATCGTCATGTCGGCACTATGCTGGCAATAATTGATGTTGCGCACTGTTGCCAACTCTTCCAGTCAAAACAACCCGTGGTTGTCATTGTAGTTTCTGCCAACAGGTTTAATGAGCGTGTCCTAACTAGTGTACATCAGTGATCGCATTCGCCTGCATGCAAAACACTGCCAGCACTCAAAGCCCCTTCAGTCCTCTGTGGTGTGATTAGTTACGAAATGCTTGTTTTTGCTTAATAGTAAGTGCCTCAAAAACACGTGTTTAATCAGTGGTTTATGTTGTTGTTGGTAGACTCCTGAAGAAGCAGTTCTTCCACCGCGCTCTCAAAGTGATGAAGAAGAAGCCGGAGAAGGAGATCAAGAAAGAGAAAGAGAAAGAGAAGGAAAAAGAGAAGGAGAAGGAGAAAGAGAAGGAGAAGGAGAAGAGCAAGGGGGACAGCAGCAAGGAGGAGGAGAAAAAGGGGAAAAAAGACAAAGAGAAGAAGAAGGACTCTGATGAGGCTAAGAAGGAGAAGGGCGTACGTACACACATCGCTGCCATTTTGATTCTAGACTCTTTACGCTATATCGTCGACTTGCTGCTTCTCGTACTATAACGCACACCGCACATGGCAAAGGAATGCTAAAAGAAATACACTTGCATGCCAAATAGTCATACCTGTATTGTTTTGTCTGTCATCTTATCTTACCTTGTATCTGTCATCTCATCGTCAAGTAGACAAATGATCCAGATCCAGATCATCTGTCACCATGACCCCTAGCGATGGGCCTTATGAAGTTTCCATTTTGTCATCCGTTGGCTTGGGCCATTGCTGACGGGCCTTTGAAGGTTCACCACTGAATGCATGTGTGTGTATATGATGTGTATATGATGTGTAACGGCGCAGGGGTTGTGTTTTCTCTGCAGGACGACAGCCCCGGCTCCCCCAAGAAGAAGAAGGACGCGAAGAAGAAGTTTAAACTGGAGCCCCACGAGGACCAACTCTTCCTGGACGGAAACGAGGTAGAGAGACACTGAGAGACACTGAGAGACACTGAGAGGGGGTGAGGGGGTGAGAGGGAGAGAGGGGGTGAGAGGGAGAGGGGGAGAGAGATAGAGGGAGAGAGCGCGCGTGCATTTAATGCACACCTCAAGTGTTCAATTGCATGGTGAACCTTCAGCGTTGGCACTGAATGCGTTCTCGTAGAGAGTCGAAGCGACATTCGACATTGACTCAGCGCTGAATGTTCTAGATGAACTCTGAACCCGGGGAAAGCCGACCTCTTTGAGATGAGTTATCTTTGACTTCATAAACGGTGGTCTGCCTCGCTAAGCATCAATGCGTGAGTATTTCCTCCCTGAACGTATATGTATGAGTGAGTCAGTTGCCCTGTACAGCCAGCCAAACCTCGCTTTTGAAGGCCATCAGCGCGTTGACCGCTTAAGAATGGACATTCAGTCGCTGTAGAGAAGACCACAAAGGCATGAGAATACCGAAAGCCCATCGGAGCAGCCGTGGATGATTCATCTCCAGCCCGCCTCGGTAACGCTCTTCCCCGCTGTCCACAGGTGTTTGTGTGGATTTACGACCCGGTCCACTTCAAGACCTTTGCTATGGGGCTCATCCTCGGTGAGTCTGTGTGCAGAGGAGTGGGGTCTTTAAAGTCTCTGTGCCCCCCCCCCACCCACCGCTGGGTCCTCAACGTGTGTGTGTGTGTGTGTGTGTGTGTGTGTGTGTGTGTGTGTGTGTGTGTGTGTGTGTGTGTGTGTGTGTCCCTCTCTAGTCATCGCGGTGATCGCGGCCACGCTCTTCCCCCTGTGGCCGGCTGAGATGCGCGTGGGCGTGTACTACCTGAGCGTGGCGGCGGGCTGCTTCGTGGCTAGCATCCTGCTGCTGGCCGTCGGTGAGTAGCGCTGGGCCACACGTACGTACGGGACGATGTATAGAACGCCGGGGCGTGATCGGGGAAAACATGCCCAGGCAGGGCGGACCACCCCGAAGGTAGGCCTTCAGATAAGCCGAGGTCGCTTGGCAACCGAATGCGCCGGGGTTGATAAGTTACCGGACTGCTTGTGGAGTGGTACGAGAGAGGTGAATCGGAGGCAAGGAATTCACTTTTCGGTCAATTATGCTTGACAACAAAAATAATTGACCGCCGAACATTGGGAAGGCCCATTCAAGTGAACAGAGCAGTCGACAGCATTAAGAAGAGTCGCGTTATGAGCAGGCATAAAGCACTTTGATAAACTAACTGAAGAACGACTATCAAGAACAGGGAAGACCCAGAAATGGAGAACTGTTGAAACAACAGGGTGTAAAAGCTAAACTATGGTATACTGTGTACATGTTTGTGTTCGTGTATATCTAACAGGGTGTTAAAGCTAAGCTATGTTATACAGTATACATGTTTGTGTGTTTGTATATATCTAACGGGGGGGTTAAAGCCAAGGTATGTTATAAAGTATACATGTTTGTGTTTGTATATATCTATTTGAATGAATGCACATTTTAAAATGATGCTCAGTCATAACGCACTTCTTCTCCTTTTTTATTCTTTTTGGAATATGAGTCTGCAAATGAGAAACACTCAGAAAAGGCTTCCTTCTTGTATAATCTCCTACTTTGAATAAACGTTCTTCAAGCGTGTTTGTAAAAAGATTATACAGAAAGAGCTTGTTTTTGCATTATAAAATGCAAATTTGGTGATTTATATGCAGAGGATAGCAGCAATGTAGACTGCTCATTTATGTTAATTTGTATTATTATGTATGATTTATTTGTGTTATGATTTATTCTTCTTCTTAATATTATGTATAATTAATCGGATGATGATCATTTATGATTATTATTTTCATAATGATTTTTTTGGATGAGGAAATGCGCTAATTGATGATTGTGATTCTTATTCCGATGCATGGTGATTTTTATTCTGAATGGCGACGGCCTCTGACGTATTCTGTGTGTCCGCAGCCCGCTGTATCCTCTTCCTGCTCATCTGGCTGGTGACGGGCGGCCGCCACCACTTCTGGTTCCTGCCCAACCTGACCGCCGACGTGGGCTTCATCGACTCCTTCCGGCCGCTCTACACACACGAGTACAAGGGCCCCCGCTCCAAGAAGGCCTCCGACAAGACGGACGCAGACGGGGACGCAGACGGGGACGGAGACGGGGACGGCGATGGGGACGGAGACGGGGACGGCGATGCCGATGCGGACGCCGCAGTCGCGGACGCCAGCGCCCCGGTGACCTCCACCGCCGCCACCAGCAGCAGCACCTCCAGCCACGCCCCCGCCAAGACACACAAGTCAGACAGCGATGAGAAGGACGGCGAGGAGGAGGAAGAGGAGGAGGAGGAGGAAGAAGAAGAGGAGGAGGAGGATGAGATGGTGAAGCCAGAGTGTCCGGAAGAGTCGGGGGAGGGGGAGGAAGATGATCCCGAGAAGAAGGAGGCAGGCGTATCGGGAGCGGCGGCGGCGGAGCGCCACTCGGACACGGAGAGCGAGAGGCGCGAGGAGGACGGCTCGCAGCACAGCAACGGGAACGACTTTGAGATGATCACCAGGGAGGAGCTGGAGCAGCACACGGAGGAGGAGGAGGAGGAGGAGGACGAAGAGGAGCAGGAGGAGGAGGAGGAGGAGAAGAAGAAAGAGGCAGAGGAGCGAGGAGGCGCGGAGACGAAGCCTCTCGGCTGTTAAAACTATAAACTCTATTCTCTTCATCGCCAGACCTCTCTCTCTTTACCTCTCTGTGTCCCTCTGTCTCTGTCCCTCTGTCTCTGTCCCTTCCTTCGGGGCGGTATCCCCAGGACCGTCCTGCCCCCCCCCCTGCTGAACACTACCGGTCTCTCCGTATCTCTCTTTCTGTCTCTCGGTACCTTCTAAGACCACCTTCTTCCACTAGACATGCGACCATACAGACCAGGTGTGAGCGAGGTTGGTGTCGGGGGGGGGGGGGGGGGGGGGGGGCGAGGACCACAACGGTGTTAAGGTGGAGCGACGATGACAATGGGGGGGG
Organism: Gadus macrocephalus; assembly: GCF_031168955.1. Classification (NCBI taxonomy): domain Eukaryota; kingdom Metazoa; phylum Chordata; class Actinopteri; order Gadiformes; family Gadidae; genus Gadus; species Gadus macrocephalus. The sequence continues at coordinate 7,634,104 of NC_082389.1, forward strand.
GGGGGGGGGGGGGGGGGGGGGGGGATGAAAGATGAAAGAAAACGAGTCGAATAAGGCCCACACAACGGGAGCCTCTTGGTAGAAACCCAAATCTTCACCGTCTTCTGCCTCTGGAAGGGAGGAGGGGGGGGGGGGGGGAAACTGCCATGTTTTTGTTGCCTGAGGAATGAACCTGTCTCCCTGATCACTTCCCCTCCCCCTCCCCCGCCCACCGCCCAAAGGCCACTTCCTGCCTCCTACATCACTTTAAACGGTTAATGTTCCCGCCTCGCTTTGATTGGCGCTGCCTTGAGCGGCGTGCCCTCTGGTGTGTTTGAACCATGTCGTCCGGTTCCTGATCTACGGAGACGCGCTGCCTGCTCCCTGCTCCCTCCTTCCTGTCGGTCAGTCCCAGTGTTCCTCAGGCAACACTTGAGCCGAGAGCGGACCAATAGAAACGTCTGTTTAAACTAATCTGAACCGGACCAAATCAGCCTGCTTTCCTCTCCACCCGATCTCCTGCCCAATACCGGGACCCGATCGCCCACCCACGTACCAGGACCTGAACCGCTTCCCTACCCCGTACCGGGACTAGGTCCCAACCCCCCCCCCACCCCTATACCAGGACCCGATCCCCCAACCGAGTGGGGGAGGCCCTTTGTCTCTCTGAAGGTGCTGAGATGAATGAGGAGACTCGGCGGGCCCTCTCTGTAAGGGACTCAGTCCAACATGGCGTCCACCTTTTGATGCAGCTCCATCCCTTTTTCTTTTTTTGGAAACTGTGCAGATTAGACGCGATTTCCTTTGATTTCTGTTGTCAGTTAATTGTTGTCCTACATAATTGTCAATATTCCGATTTACAACCGGGGGGAAAATACAAGAATTATGCCGTCAAAATCTAGTGCCAAATGAACATAGTACACCTTGGTTTAATGTTACTATGCATTTTAAGCTCAAAGGATGCATTTCGGAAAAACTTTTTCGTTTGGTAACACTTAAAAAATGCCACATCCTAAACCTTTTTGTTTTTCTTTTTAAGCCCAGCAAAGGGTCCTAATATATTCAGTTTGATCTGAAAGACACAAGTCAAACGTGTCTGGACTGATTTCACGAGTTATCCCACGCCAACCGATCCATGAGTCCAGTGTCCTCTTTCTAGCTCAGGTGTGGAGAGGGGCGGGGCCTGAGGAGGCGTGGCTTTCTCTTCAGCCCCTCCCCCTGGCTGTAGTCTCCACTTGCCACCAACCACCTGAAATGACCACGTCATCCATTTGAGAACCAATGAGGCGCCCAGTGGTGTTTAGGAGGCGGGGCTACACCTGTGGATCCAGGGTCTGCCACCACTTCCTGTGCTGACGCCATCTTCTGGCGAGGATCTTCTGCATTTGTTTTAGTTTCTACTCACAGCGAGGATAATATTTAATTATATATATATATATATATAAAAGAATTGTATCATTTATAAATGGATTTTATTGATATCATATATATATATATGTATATATATATATATATATACCTGCATTCAGTCCGAGACATGGTGAAACAGCTTGTTCATTTTGAACAGTGTAATATAGTCAGTAAAAGGAATTGGTTTGGTTTAGTTTACTTGCTTCTGATGTTTGAGTTCCTCCCCGGTAGCAAGCTAATTGGCCAATGAAGGGATCCTCACGAGGGGCTTAATTGTCGAATTGTCGTCACTGTTATTCTGATGCTGTAACGTTGAATGTCACTAAACATTAATGTCAGTGGTATCAGAGTCGTCGCGTCGTTCGATACTGTACAGCAATGCTACGCGTGCCTCCCTCGCAGAACTAGTGAATCATTAATGGGCAGATTGGGCAACCAGTCGCTTGCATTATGTTGACCAACATCTGCAGCTCCCCCCCATGACAATATTGCATAACGTGGCGAGTGCTTATGAAAAATGTGCGCGTGCGTGTCTAGACTCTTAGCGTAGAAACTCCAGACTTGTGATCATTTGAATGTCCAGAAGTGATATCAACCCCCTTATTTGCTTGACTTGTCATTTTTTTTCTTTGTTTCCTCCCTCACTTTGAACGAACATTGGAACACTCTGTAGGACCTCCACAGCCTAAATTTCTCTCAAAACGCTCGGGAACCTCTTTTTTCAAGCCACTCCGCTCTTCACTTATTCTTATATCTTTGTTTTGTTTGTTTTTTTTCGTTCTCGTTTTAGTTTTCATGTCTCTCTTCTTTCTGTGTCGCGGTCTTCTGGAAGAACCGTGCCAGTAGTAGCAGCACTCTGATGGTGTCGGAGCGTTCCATAGACACACAAGCTAATCTGTCCCTGAGTGTCGGTCTGTTGTGTGTTGTATTACTCTATTCTGCTGCTGCTGCTGCTGCTTCGCATCGTGTCGCTTTCTGAACATGTACAGACCCTTCCTGTTGGATCTCTGGTCGGGAAAACAACAGTTTCTCACCCACTTAGTGGTTTTGGATCGACGTAATTTCCCACCCAAGACTGTCTCATGCAATATTATGAGTAATTTAATTGGATGTCTTGAAATATATCTATATCTTATCATTGCAATAAAAATCTAGAAAGCAGCAGTGTCTTCTGATCATTGACTGTTGGGAGTGATGGACGGAGATATGTTGAGTTGTTGATTTAGATTATCACTGTTTTTACCATCACCAATTAACTGATAATTGATTAATTGTAAAGCTGAGGTGTTAGACACGCCCACACATCAAAGTTGTGGTCCCAGTTTTTTCAGACTGCTGCCCGATAATTGCTGACCATTCAGGGCATATCCTGCCCAATTAGTTTGGGGAAAGTTGCTGGTCAATTAAAGTTGTAATATTCAACACCTCAATTGCGGTGAATCAAGTCAATACTTAATCAAGCCATAACTAACCTTGTACCTAAACGACACAAACCATACCATTTCAAACGCTAATTACTTTATCCTAAATATCGTATGCAAAAATGTTTGAAGAGATATGGATAAATACATGACCTGGACTAAAACAGGTTAATCCGTTAATATATTCCAGTGACATTAAACAATTCCCGAGATAAGAATGACAATACATTTTATGTAATTTTTTATTTCATTCATTGTCTGAACCTGCAGCCAAACTTTTACTCATCCCTTGCATTATTGGATATAGGTTTACCCAGGATTTCTGAAAACCTTAAAACTAATAGCAAAGATGTAACAGTGCACACATTTGTAGGTGAAAAACAACATTAAGTTGAGGTGCATATGAGAAGTCATGCAAGGTTGTCTTTGGTATGTGTTGGTAGCTCTGAAGTCCCACATGAGGTTTGGTGGCCCCAATGTTTCCAATAAATAAACATATTTTACAAAACCAGCCAATGACACTAACGGTTGCCCGCTTGCCCGGGGCAAGTAAAAAAAATGTTTGGGCAATTTGAGATTTTTTCTGGTTGCCCGAACGGGCAAGTGGATTTTGAGTGGATGTTAATATAAAGGCTATTTATTCAAATGTTTTTAGAAACTGCAGAACAACCTTTTGTTCCGCAAAATCACACAAAATAGAAGTAGGCCTATATCAGCGCGCTGTCTTCTCTTCTCTCGGAAAGCGAGTTAACAGACACGCATCGCTTCAGTGCGAATATAGCCCCGCCTTCTGTCACTCGCAGTGCGTTCTCTGGCAGTGATTCGTAGGTGGTAGCTAAAGGTTAGCCAATACAGCGAGCATCTCAAGTGCAGCGCCTCCACGAACGGTTTAGGTAGAAGGAAAATGGAGTAGTGATGGAGGAGTGCAGTTTGGAAGTACTTTGGATTGAGGCAAATTATCAAGGAAAGTCATATGCAAGAAAACGGTTTTGAGTTTCATAACGTTGCACATGCACAGCAATAGCGATCTTTTTCACGAAATTGGACCCTCACAGCTGTTCGCTTTCCCGGGGGAAAACTAAGAAACTTCAACCTACTTCAACCTACTTAGGCCTACTAATTAACGTTCAAAAGCTATTAAATCTTCAAAAAAAAATATGCAGATACTGTCAAAATCGGTTCCAGGGAGTATATATGGATTATTAATGTTGTTTTTGATGGTGGTTTTTTCTGGAACGAGTATTCGAATATTCGCTCGGAAAAACCAACGAGTATTCGAAGCCTGAAAAATGGCATTCGGGCAAGCCCTAGTCAGGGACGCGGGAAGTCAGTCCGAGGTGGGGGGGGGGGGGTGCTGAGAGAGAGCCTATATAATGACGTCATAATAAATGCTGCGCAACATCCATTGTTTACAGAGACGAAATGCCGGGTGACGTCACATTCAGGGCTCCGCTCTGATAAACACTCTACTGGTGTGTAAAAAGAGTTCTGCCAACTAGCCACTGTTATTCACAAACGTTAGCAAGAAAACAATGTGGAAATTAGAGTCAGATCGGCTGATACTGTGCTGAATTTCACACAAACAACATGCCGACAAGCTGTTGCGGTCCGGGATTATACACAGCGTTATAACAAGGATTCAGGAGGTTATTTCTAAAGGTTTACAAAGGAAAGTGAACCGTCCGTCTTTGCTCTTTTTTTGCCAACCAGTTTACGTGCGGGATTCCAGAATCAAAACGATAACATTCAACGTGTCTATTAATATGGCAGCAACATTTTACACCAGTTTTAGAATGTTCACTACAACAGATGTTGAACCCCAACATGCTTAGGTAAAATCAGCGTAGTACCATATTCAGCTATGGACAGTTCTGCGTTGTGCGTCATAGCCTACGTCAGCCTACACAGACAATGTTCTAAATAAAATGAAATGATAATATGATAAATATCATAAAAAGGTTGGATGTCAATAAATTAATGAAAAATCATGTTGTATGATAAAATTATACAAAAAATAAAAAAAAGTATTGATTTGTTCAGAAAACTTTCTCACTTGCAGTTACAGCCAGGGGCCGCCATATTGCAGCACCCTAAGCACCCCCACTTCCCGCGTCCCTGGGTAACAATGTTGTTTTATATTGGTCGTCATGAAAAAAACAAAAGGGGTAACACTGTCGATATTTATCAATTAAAACATAGGGGGTAACACCGTCGTTTTTATCAAATGAAACATGAGGGGTAACACTGTCGTTTTTCTTTGGTCGTCATGAAAAAACCCATAAGGGGTAACACTGTTGTTTTTTATTGGTCGTCATGAAAAAAAACATAAGGGGTAACACTGTTGTTTTTTATTGGTCGTCATGATAAAAAAACATAAGGGGTAACACTGTTGTTTTTTATTGGTCGTCATGAAAAAAACCATAAGGGGTAACACTGTTGTTTTTTATTGGTCGTCATGAAAAAAAACATAAGGGTTAACACTGTTGTTTTTTATGGGTCGTCATGAAAAAAAACATGAAAAAAAAACATGAAAAAAAAAACACTGTTGTTTTTTATTGGTCGTCATGAAAAAAAACATAAGGGGTAACACTGTTGTTTTTTATTGGTCGTCATGATAAAAAACATAAGGCGTAACACTGTCGTTTTTATCAAATGAAACATGAGGGGTGACACTGTCGTTTTTCTTTCGTCGTCATGAAAAAAAAACAAAAGGGGTAACACTGTTGTTTTTTATTGGTCGTCATGAAAAAAAAAATAAGGGGTAACACTGTTGTTTTTTATTGGTCGTCATGAAAAAAAACATAAGGGGTAACACTGTTGTTTTTTATTGGTCGTCATGAAAAAAAACATAAGGGGTAACACTGTTGTTTTTTATTGGTCATGAAAAAAAACATAAGGGGTAACACTGTTGTTTTTTATTGGTCGTCATGAAAAAAAACATAAGGGTTAACACTGTTGTTTTTTATGGGTCGTTATGAAAAAAAACAAAAGGGGTAACACTGTTGTTTTTTATTGGTCGTCATGAAAAAAAACATAAGGGGTAACACTGTTGTTTTTTATTGGTCGTCATGAAAAAAAACATAAGTGGTAACACTGTTGTTTTTTATTGGTCGTCATGAAAAAAAACATAAGGGGTAACACTGTTGTTTTTTATTGGTCGTCATGATAAAAAACATAAGGCGTAACACTGTTGTTTTTATCAAATGAAACATGAGGGGTGACACTGTTGTTTTTCTTTCGTCGTCATGAAAAAAAAACATAAGGGGTAACACTGTTGTTTTTTATTGGTCGTCATGAAAAAAAACATAAGGGGTAACACTGTTGTTTTTTATTGGTCGTCATGATAAAAAAACATAAGGGGTAACACTGTTGTTTTTTATTGGTCGTCATGAAAAAAAACATAAGGGGTAACACTGTTGTTTTTTATTGGTCGTCATGAAAAAAAACATAAGGGGTAACACTGTTGTTTTTTATTGGTCGTCATGAAAAAAAACACAAGGGGTAACACTGTTGTTTTTTATTGGTCGTCATGAAAAAAAAACATAAGGGGTAACACTGTTGTTTTTTATTGGTCGTCATGAAAAAAAACATAAGGGGTAACACTGTTGTTTTTTATTGGTCGTCAGGAAAAAAAACATAAGGGGTAACACTGTTGTTTTTTATTGGTCGTCATGAAAAAAAACATAAGGGGTAACACTGTTGTTTTTTATTGGTCGTCATGAAAAAAAACATAAGGGTTCACACTGTCGTTTTTTATTGGTCGTCATGAAAAAAAACATAAGGGGTAACACTGTTGTTTTTTATTGGTCGTCACGAAAAAAAAAATAAGGGGTAACACTGTTGTTTTTTATTGGTCGTCATGATAAAAAAACATAAGGGGTAACACTGTTGTTTTTTATTGGTCGTCATGAAAAAAACCATAAGGGGTAACACTGTTGTTTTTTATTGGTCGTCATGAAAAAAAACATAAGGGTTAACACTGTTGTTTTTTATGGGTCGTCATGAAAAAAAACATAAGGGGTAACACTGTTGTTTTTTATTGGTCGTCATGAAAAAAAACATAAGGGGTAACACTGTTGTTTTTTATTGGTCGTCATGAAAAAAAACATAAGGGGTAACACTGTTGTTTTTTATTGGTCATGAAAAAAAACATAAGGGGTAACACTGTTGTTTTTTATTGGTCGTCATGAAAAAAAACATAAGGGTTAACACTGTTGTTTTTTATGGGTCGTTATGAAAAAAAACATAAGTGGTAACACTGTTGTTTTTTATTGGTCGTCATGAAAAAAAACATAAGGGGTAACACTGTTGTTTTTTATTGGTCGTCATGAAAAAAAACATAAGGGGTAACACTGTTGTTTTTTATTGGTCGTCATGAAAAAAAACATAAGTTGTTTTTTATTGGTCGTCATGATAAAAAACATAAGGCGTAACACTGTCGTTTTTATCAAATGAAAAATGAGGGGTGACACTGTTGTTTTTCTTTCGTCGTCATGAAAAAAAAACATAAGGGGTAACACTGTTGTTTTTTATTGGTCGTCATGAAAAAAAGCATAAGGGGTAACACTGTTGTTTTTTATTGGTCATGAAAAAAAACATAAGGGGTAACACTGTTGTTTTTTATTGGTCGTCATGAAAAAAAACATAAGGGTTAACACTGTTATTTTTTATGGGTCGTTATGAAAAAAAACATAAGGGGTAACACTGTTGTTTTTTATTGGTCGTCATGAAAAAAAACATAGGGGGTAACACTGTTGTTTTTTATTGGTCGTCATGAAAAAAAACATAAGGGGTAACACTGTTGTTTTTTATTGGTCGTCATGATAAAAAACATAAGGCGTAACACTGTCGTTTTTATCAAATGAAAAATGAGGGGTGACACTGTTGTTTTTCTTTCGTCGTCATGAAAAAAAAACATAAGGGGTAACACTGTTGTTTTTTATTGGTCGTCATGATAAAAAAACATAAGGGGTAACACTGTTGTTTTTTATTGGTCGTCATGAAAAAAAACATAAGGGGTAACACTGTTGTTTTTTATTGTTCGTCATGAAAAAAAACATAAGGGGTAACACTGTTGTTTTTTATTGGTCGTCATGAAAAAAAACATAAGGGGTAACACTGTTGTTTTTTATTGGTCGTCATGAAAAAAAAACATAAGGGGTAACACTGTTGTTTTTTATTGGTCGTCATGAAAAAAAACATAAGGGGTAACACTGTTGTTTTTTATTGGTCGTCAGGAAAAAAAACATAAGGGGTAACACTGTTGTTTTTTATTGGTCGTCATGAAAAAAAACATAAGGGGTAACACTGTTGTTTTTTATTGGTCGTCATGAAAAAAAACATAAGGGTTAACACTGTTGTTTTTTATGGGTCGTCATGAAAAAAAACATAAGGGGTAACACTGTTGTTTTTTATTGGTCGTCATGAAAAAAAACATAAGGGGTAACACTGTTGTTTTTTATTGGTCGTCATGAAAAAAAACATAAGGGGTAACACTGTTGTTTTTTATTGGTCATGAAAAAAAACATAAGGGGTAACACTGTTGTTTTTTATTGGTCGTCATGAAAAAAGACATAAGGGTTAACACTGTTTTTTTTTATGGGTCGTTATGAAAAAAAACATAAGGGGTAACACTGTTGTTTTTTATTGGTCGTCATGAAAAAAAACATAAGGGGTAACACTGTTGTTTTTTATTGGTCGTCATGAAAAAAAACATAAGGGGTAACACTGTTGTTTTTTATTGGTCGTCATGAAAAAAAACATAAGGGGTAACACTGTTGTTTTTTATTGGTCGTCATGATAAAAAACATAAGGCGTAACACTGTCGTTTTTATCAAATGAAAAATGAGGGGTGACACTGTTGTTTTTCTTTCGTCGTCATGAAAAAAAAACATAAGGGGTAACACTGTTGTTTTTTATTGGTCGTCATGATAAAAAAACATAAGGGGTAACACTGTTGTTTTTTATTGGTCGTCATGAAAAAAAAAATAAGGGGTAACACTGTTGTTTTTTATTGGTCGTCATGATAAAAAAACATAAGGGGTAACACTGTTGTTTTTTATTGGTCGTCATGAAAAAAACCATAAGGGGTAACACTGTTGTTTTTTATTGGTCGTCATGAAAAAAAACATAAGGGTTAACACTGTTTTTTTTATGGGTCGTCATGAAAAAAACATAAGGGGTAACACTGTTGTTTTTTATTGGTCGTCATGAAAAAAAACATAAGGGGTAACACTGTTGTTTTTTATTGGTCGTCATGATAAAAAACATAAGGCGTAACACTGTCGTTTTTATCAAATGAAAAATGAGGGGTGACACTGTTGTTTTTCTTTCGTCGTCATGAAAAAAAAACATAAGGGGTAACACTGTTGTTTTTTATTGGTCGTCATGATAAAAAAACATAAGGGGTAACACTGTTGTTTTTTATTGGTCGTCATGAAAAAAAACATAAGGGGTAACACTGTTGTTTTTTATTGGTCGTCATGAAAAAAAACATAAGGGGTAACACTGTTGTTTTTTATTGGTCGTCATGAAAAAAAACATAAGGGGTAACACTGTTGTTTTTTATTGGTCGTCATGAAAAAAAACATAAGGGTTCACACTGTCGTTTTTTATTGGTCGTCATGAAAAAAAACATAAGGGGTAACACTGTTGTTTGTTATTGGTCGTCATGAAAAAATAAATAAGGGGTAACACTGTTGTTTTTTATTGGTCGTCATGATAAAAAAACATAAGGGGTAACACTGTTGTTTTTTATTGGTCGTCATGAAAAAAACCATAAGGGGTAACACTGTTGTTTTTTATTGGTCGTCATGAAAAAAAACATAAGGGTTAACACTGTTGTTTTTTATGGGTCGTCATGAAAAAAAACATAAGGGGTAACACTGTTGTTTTTTATTGGTCGTCATGAAAAAAAACATAAGGGGTAACACTGTTGTTTTTTATTGGTCGTCATGAAAAAAAACATAAGGGGTAACACTGTTGTTTTTTATTGGTCATGAAAAAAAACATAAGGGGTAACACTGTTGTTTTTTATTGGTCGTCATGAAAAAAAACATAAGGGTTAACACTGTTGTTTTTTATGGGTCGTTATGAAAAAAACATAAGGGGTAACACTGTTGTTTTTTATTGGTCGTCATGAAAAAAAACATAAGGGGTAACACTGTTGTTTTTTATTGGTCGTCATGAAAAAAAACATAAGGGGTAACACTGTTGTTTTTTATTGGTCATGAAAAAAAACATAAGGGGTAACACTGTTGTTTTTTATTGGTCGTCATGAAAAAAAACATAAGGGTTAACACTGTTGTTTTTTATGGGTCGTTATGAAAAAAAACATAAGGGGTAACACTGTTGTTTTTTATTGGTCGTCATGAAAAAAAACATAAGGGGTAACACTGTTGTTTTTTATTGGTCGTCATGAAAAAAAACATAAGGGGTAACACTGTTGTTTTTTATTGGTCGTCATGAAAAAAAACATAAGGGGTAACACTGTTGTTTTTTATTGGTCGTCATGAAAAAAAACATAAGGTGTGGCAACCCGGCCCAGGCCAATTAAGGATATTCAGAGCACCTGAGGAACAAGTGGAGAAGCAGGGCTTAAATAGCCCGCTTCTCCACTCATTCGGGGCTCACCCAGCCCTGGAGCTCCAGCACGGAGAGACCGGTCCTCGTGGGTGACGGGATTCCACCCACGACGGAGGGGACCGTTGATTCCTCCCAAGGTTTATGTTATTTGTATTTTGGAGAGACTTTTATGTTCGGGAATAAACATGCCTCATTTTGGCTTTTGCGCAACGCAATTGTGTCCGGTTTGGGAGGAGTTGGTGCGCTCAACGTGGCGGGTTGCCACATATGGTGGAGGATGCGGGCAACTCGACCGAGCTACGGGCCATTTTGGGTGGGAGCGCCCACCTCAAGCCACCCCCAAACCGGAGCCGACGCAGCCGGGGCCGACGCAGCCGGAGCCGACGCAGCAGAGACGACGCCGCCAGAGACGATGCCGCCAGAGACGAAACGCCGCCAGAGACGACGCCGCCAGAGACGACGCAGCCGAGACGAGGCTGCGGGAGACGAGGCCGCGGGAGACGAGGCCGCGGGAGACGAGGTCGCGGGAGACGAGGCCGCTGAGACGAGACTGCGGGAGACTAGGCAGCGAAACGAGCCACGCCGGCAGCAGAAGCAGCCATGCTGCGCGCCGGACCGCTGCCACCTCCGAAAGGCCACCCGAGGCTTCAGCAAAGGGTGGAGGAGTGTGGCAACCCGGCCCAGGCCAATTAAGGATATTCAGAGCACCTGAGGAACAAGTGGAGAAGCAGGGCTTAAATAGCCCGCTTCTCCACTCATTCGGGGCTCACCCAGCCCTGGAGCTCCAGCACGGAGAGACCGGTCCTCGTGGGTGACGGGATTCCACCCACGACGGAGGGGACCGTTGATTCCTCCCAAGGTTTATGTTATTTGTATTTTGGAGAGACTTTTATGTTCGGGAATAAACATGCCTCATTTTGGCTTTTGCGCAACGCAATTGTGTCCGGTTTGGGAGGAGTTGGTGCGCTCAACGTGGCGGGTTGCCACAAAGGGGTAACACTGTTGTTTTTTATTGGTCGTCATGAAAAAAAACATAAGGGGTAACACTGTTGTTTTTTATTGGTCGTCATGAAAAAAAACATAAGGGTTCACACTGTCGTTTTTTATTGGTCGTCATGAAAAAAACCATAAGGGGTAACACTGTTGTTTTTTATTGGTCGTCATGAAAAAAAACATAAGGGTTAACACTGTTTTTTATGGGTCGTCATGAAAAAAAACATAAGGGGTAACACTGTTGTTTTTTATTGGTCATGAAAAAAAACATAAGGGGTAACACTTGTTTTTTATTGGTCATGAAAAAAAACATAAGGGGTAACACTGTTGTTTTTTATTGGTCGTCATGAAAAAAAACATAAGGGTTAACACTGTTTTTTATGGGTCGTTATGAAAAAAAACATAAGGGGTAACACTGTTGTTTTTTATTGGTCGTCATGAAAAAAAACATAAGGGGTAACACTGTTGTTTTTTATTGGTCGTCATGAAAAAAAACATAAGGGGTAACACTGTTGTTTTTTATTGGTCGTCATGAAAAAAAACATAAGGGGTAACACTGTTGTTTTTTATTGGTCGTCATGATAAAAAAACATAAGGGGTAACACTGTTGTTTTTTATTGGTCGTCATGAAAAAAAACATAAGGGTTAACACTGTTGTTTTTTATTGGTCGTCATGAAAAAAAACATAAGGGGTAACACTGTTGTTTTTTATTGGTCGTCATGAAAAAAAACAAAAGGGTTAACACTTGTTTTTTATTGGTCGTCATTAAAAAAAACATAAGGGGTAACACTGTCGTTTTTATCAAATGAAACATGAGGGGTGACACTGTCGTTTTTCTTTCGTCGTCATGAAAAAAAACATAAGGGGTAACACTGTTGTTTTTTATTGGTCGTCATGATAAAAAACATAAGGGTTAACACTTGTTTTTTATTGGTCGTCATGAAAAAAAACTTAAGGGGTAACACGGTTGCCTTTGCAAATAAAATATAAGGGGCAACACTGTCGTTTTTTATTGTTCGTCATGAAAAAAAACATAAGGGAAATAATAGAAATACACACATACATTTTAATGTCATGTATATCCTCTTTATTGATGATTGATTATTGTGTATTGTCATCGTCTCAGTGGTGCAGTGGAGTGCACTCTGCCTAACCCACTGGAGACCGTGGCTCAATATCTGTGGAAAACACAATATCTTTCATTTTAAATGTAATGCTATCATGTCTATTGCATATATATTGCATATATTGTCATGTATAACCTCAGACATAATTAAAATTGAAATCACAGTGGGAAGTGGAGAGAGCCGTGAGCTAACCCCTTGGAGACCGGGGTTCAAGTCCGGTTGATGTCTTCTGTTGGAAGACTCTTATCTCTATTTCATGTGAATTATAAAGTCAAGTATAACCTTTGTGATGTCTTTATCCGGTGTCTTGATGGTGCATTGTTAAGTTCGGAGGTTAGCACTCTAAACAGCTCATGTTCGGATCCCCGCAAAAAGGTTGACAGGTGTGCCACTGTTGTTATTTATTGGTCAACATGGAAAAAACATAAGGGGTAACTCTGTTGTTTTTTATCGGCCGTCATGAAATAAATATAAGGGGTAACACTGTCGATACTTATCAAATAAAACATAGGGGGTGACACTGTTGTTTTTCTTTGGTCCTCATGAAAAAAAGCACATGGGGTAACACTGTCATCTTTATCAAATGAAACATGAGGGGTAACACTGTCGTTTTTACCAAAAGATACATAAGGGGTAACACTGTCGATATTTATCAATTAAAACATAAGGGGTAACACTGTAGTTTTTATCAAATGAAACATGAGGGGTGACACTGTCGTTTTTCTTTCGTCGTCATGAAAAAAAACATAAGGGGTAACACCGTTGTTTTTTATTGGTCGTCATGAAAAAAAACATAAGGGGTAACACTGTTGTTTTTTATTGGTCGTCATAAAAAAAAACATAAGGGGTAACACTGTTGTTTTTTATTGGTCGTCATGATAAAAAAACATAAGGGGTAACACTGTTGTTTTTTATTGGTCGTCATGAAAAAAAACATAAGGGGTAACACTGTTGTTTTTTATTGGTCGTCATGAAAAAAACCGATATTTATTAATTAAAACATAGGGGGTAACATTTTCGTTTTTATCAAATGAAACATGAGGGGTGACACTGTCGTTTTTCTTTGGTCTTCATGAAAAAAAACATAAGGGGTAACACTGTTGTTTTTTTATTGGTCGTCATGAAAAAAAACATAAGGGGTATCACTGTTGTCTTTGTCAAATAAAATATAAGGGGTAACACTGTCGTATTTTATTGGTCATTAAAAAAAGCATATTTGAAAAAAAATAATAATTGTCCTTGTCAAATAAAATATTTTCATCAGTCATCATGGCAAAAAAACATAAGGGGTAACACTGTCGAAATGTATCGAATAAAACATAGGGGGTAATGGTAATTAAACATTAAAACACCTGCGGTTTATAGTCCAGTGCGGTTTATATATGTACACATAATTCAATTTATCTGCTGTGGCTTATACTCCGGTGCTCCTTATAGTGCGGAAAATACGGTATCTATATCATGAAAGCTGAGCCTCCACTTATTCCAACAGTCCAAACCATATCATTCTGTGACTAAAACTCGCAAATAACAACTTAAGAAGAAACGTCCCCTTTTCTTTTAACAACCAAAAATGAAGTATTACCTTTGTGATGTTTGTCCACAAAGTTGATTCTGATCGAATAAAACCACCATAAACAGATTATCCAGTGTCTGGGCCAAATTTTGCAGCTAAAAGTGGTGTTTTCAATCAATGAATAAGAGAAGGATTCTTAGGGAATAAGTAAATTGCCTTCAATCAGAAAACATTTTCTTCAATCTAGTGCCATATATTTATTTGCGAGTGTTTGGCTTGTATTGGTGCATTCGATTATATTTGCCCTGAACTTTAAATAGAAGTGTCAAAATTGTAAGATATCTACCTTTATTTGTGTCTCATAGTAAGACAGCGCTCCCAACTGATAGCGACCAACTGATTATTATTTCAGGTGGAAATGTTATCTTCCACTTATGCTGTGTTCCATGGCTTTATTTACTTTAAGTATCATACCCATTGAATATTTCACTTGCACAACAATCTTTCTTTTGGCATAAAGATGACATTATCGCCCTTGCAGTTGTGGAGATATACTCTATTTACTTTGGGTATGTTCTTTCCTGAAAAAACCTTTTCCTCTGATATCGAAAATGGTATAGAACATCGATATTTTTCCAGGTTTAGTGTCGAAGTTAGAAAATCCAGTATCGTGACTGACACTACTAGAAACGTGATTGTGATTATTCAGTTAGAGCTACAAGAAACTTGAAAGTAAAAATAAACATTATGTACATTTGCTTAAATCATGCAGGTCTACATATAACTTGGCGATAGCTTTAATAGGTTGCAATGGTGGACTGAAATCACTTCATGGCACGATGTGACCGCTCGATAAATAAGTAAACAAAGAGAAGTTTGTTATTTTTTAAAAACAACATGTGTGGAAGCTAACATTCAGCTTCAGTCTGAGGTAGGATGATTTTTCTGAGCCCCCCCAAAATAGCACGATTCTGATTATAATTTGGGCAAGTGAACATTACATTCGGGCAAGTTGTAACCTGATCTGTACTTGCCCGATGGGCAATTGCTTTTGAAACCTTAGTGTCACCCCTAGAAAACACTTTAAACAATAATCCATCTCTTTCATCACACTGGTTTCTAGTTTGCAGCAGCTAACTTAATGTAAGCCACACTTTATTTTCCTAAAGGGGCAGTACAACCAGAGTCCATTGAAACGGATTTGGCGCTGAAAGTCCAAAGGGTTAAACAACGGAAGCCAGTGTTGCCACCCCGCTCTTTGCAAATGGGCCACTTCAGAGTTCTCCATAAACCCCGGCTTCTAGGAATCCGTGTCGTGTTTTCTGACTAAACTAAATGCAATGTCTCGGAATCCTCTCCTTGTTTTCTGACTAAACTAATTATGTAATGTCTAGGAATCCTCTCCTTGTTCTCTGACTAAACTAAATGTAATATCTCGGAATCCTCTCCTTGTTTTCTGACTAAACTAAATGTAATGTCTAGGAATCCTAGAAAAAGTGCTTTTCCATAGCAAAATATATATCAAGCTTTCGAGTTTACTCGATAACGATTGGATTTCATTGGATTTATTAGCTAACCTAATCAATACACATGTTCAGTACATCTATAGGTTTCAAAAAACTTTCTAGAAAACCAACTATCTGCATTCCTGTTTTATTAAAGATTTTATTTACATAACCTTTGTAGTGACTTAAATACAAAGGCTTCATAAGTTAAAGCGATATATGTTCTATAATCCAAACTAATGCTGAAGACATGACAGTAACTTTCATGTGGCCCCCGATGAAAAACGATGGCCCTAACCCCGCCCACCCCGGCCCTAACCCCGCCCTCCCCTGACCACGCCCACCCCTGACCTGACCACGCCCACCCCTGACCTAACCCCGCCCACCCCTGCCATAACCCCCGCCCACCCCTGACCAAACCCCGCCCACCCCTGATCTGACCCCTCCTGGTTGGAGTCCAAGCCTGGGCGGGATGCCCGCGGGGCCCTCTCAGTTCTCTGTGTCCGAGGAGTCGGAGGGCTGGG
>NC_082389.1:7655263-7676503 GCF_031168955.1 Gadus macrocephalus
TCAGAAACATTGAACAACGTCCACACCGCAGACATATTGGCGCTTCCAGAAAAGCGTGTGCTGGCCGCCCTTTTTGTTTGCGTCATCACAAATTTCTGTTTCGGCCGTGATGTTTCGGTGATAAAAGTATTTCGGCGGCCGAAAATTCGGTGCATCCCTACCAAGGAATGTAGACATCAAATATTTGGGTTTATTATTGTTTGGAGAAGGCTCACGGGGCAGGTTTGAGAGTTGTAGAGATCAGCAGACAACGATTTAAAACAACAAATAAAACTCTCTCTCTGCTCTCTCCCTCCTGATGAATCTGAACCATTTAGTAGCGATGCATTCACGGCAGCTATTGTGTGTCACCTGCCTCTGTCAGCTGACAGCGGCAGGCATGCCGTCAAATCTTACCTACAGCACCTTTAAGTTGCGGACACACCAAGCGCGTACCTCGCGTACCATGTACGCGCGTAACTCAGCTAAAATGTTGCTTGACCATTTTGTGTCAAAAATGGTCCTACATACGCAGCTACGCGCCTGTGGTTGCGCTGGATTTAGGAGTCCGAGGAAGGAAACCCAAACGCCACCGTGTCTGGGTGCATGATAGAGCTTGAATCGGGTTAGATTAAATAATCTCGGATATAAATAACAATAATCGGGTTAAATAACTTCACATGGTGTGTCTGGTGTGTTTTCCAGCATTCGTAGTGTTGATCGGCAGAGAAATAGTCCGCCAAGACGTTGAGGTTGCTTAGCAACCAGAGACTCTGTCCATGTAAGTGAACGGAGCGTTCACTCTTCGTCATAACTATCAAACCAAACATCCTTCACATTCACAGAGTGAACATTATGAAAGTAAAATGCACATTTCTCGCTAAAAATGTTTCCATAAACGCATTTAATGGCGTAACTATGTTACTATTTCCACCCAGAATAAAGAAAGATGTCGGCCGTATGCTTCTGTGCAAGGGTCACTACTCTCTGCCAGTGACGTCGGGTCAAGCTCCACGCTGATTGGCTATTGCGGCTAAGTATCACGCGTATGAGCGTAAAAAGTTCAATTTTTTGAACTCCTCGCGTACACGCCTCATACGCCCCTAACGCGAGTAAAATGTTGCTTGGTACGCATGATACGCCTGTACGCACCTCATACGCGCGTAAACCAATGCTTCCCTATGGAAAAATTGCCGATTTTATACGCGTGGTACGCGGGTAACGCTTTTGGTGTGTCCGCACCTTAAGTCCAACACTATTAGTTAGCCTGGACTAAAAGTAAAACGTACCAGTCTGAAGACCTTTTCAGTTTCTGAGAAAATACCGCATCAAACAGATGCATCAAAAAAACATGCACTTAGGCAATGATGGTGGACATGAGGACAGACAGTGGCCCCACCTTCTCTGAAGGTACAGAGTTGGTTACAGATGGATCCAAACAGCTCGTCGTCTTTAAGGGTGCCGTCCTCAACCACTCTGCGCTCCACATACACCATCAGCTGCTTCTCCTTGGACGCACAGACGGGATTGGTGAACACAAGACATGTGACGTGCAAGTACTCGAGTACTCACGTACTCAAGTACTCGATCTGGATGTTTTCGTTGAATGACATTGCCTAGAGTTAAACGTTATTTGTTCAGTTATCTTCTTGACTCATTTCTTATTTGTTTCCTCATGAGTCCTACCTGGATAACTGACTGAAGCCCGGTTTTAGATCACCCGGTTCAATTAATGAGTTTCAAATTGCACTCGATCGCCCTAGATCTTGATCTTGAAGGCATTAGATAACCACAGATTCACATTTCTCTTTTGTGAGCAGTGCTCAAGTAGTACTTAAGTAGCACACAATATCACAGGAGTACTTCAAATTTACTGAAAACGCACATCCATAGTCAACATACACACGCTCCCCCAGTAAACACACACATCAGCTAGCAGGAGTGGACAGTAGGGCTGAAAGATTTGAGGAATAATATAATTGCGATAATTTCGACCAATATTGCGATTGTGATCCAGTATGTGACTTAGTTTTACAGTTCCTCATGTTCTGTATTGTTCACTAAACAAGCAATAAATCATTCTATAGCATGACCAACATAACATTGGAAGCAGTCAACATATAATTATGTACTTAAATACGAATCTTACAGATCTCCTGTCAGTAACAACGTTTTTGTACTTTGACCGATTAATCGGTCAGCCCCGTTGGACGGTATAGCGGACAGGGCAGCAGACGGTACCTCCACGAGGTAGCGGCAGAGTTCCTTGAAGGGCTCCACCAGGCTCTCGTCATGGATCTTCCTGATGACCAGCACGTTGGACGGGGGGTTGGTCCAGGTGAGCTTCTGGCTCGCCGGGTCCTGGATGTGCCTGGAAGGACACAACAAACAGTCAAAATCACACACGCACAAACACAAACACACACGCACCGATCATAGACACCGCAGGTACAGATTATAGGTTCAAAAGGGGTTCTAGGGTGGCACAAATAACAAACCAAATCTCAAGAAAGTAAAATATTAAATAAAATATTAAATAAAGTACTACGATGTAATTGTTGCAGATTTTCGGTTTGTTACACGTAGAATGTGGATAGGGTACGGTAGGATTTAGAATTGGATCACGCATTATTGTTAGATATCAACGTTAGAGATGAATGAGCATTACCTTCGGTCATCCATTCATTCATGTTAGATACAAGGTCCAAACTCCAAACAGAACACACTTTCGGTTTTTCTTCCATCTGCGTCTAAACAACTGCCTGTGAATCTGTAAATTCGTATCTCTCACCATGCGTGCCTCCTTCCCTTTGATTCGTTTGAATGGTAGATGGCAGACATGATGGTAAAGAGCTCAGAAAGTTTATTCTCAAACAGGTCCAAGGCTGTTGTGGTATGGCCTGACAAACTGACAATCCGGAATTTGTTGAGTCTTCAATGGACCGTCCCACTTACGGGCAGCACCCAATCACAGCTTGCCCATGCCCATTCTATGTTATCTTTTCTGACAGGGAAGTGTTGTGCAAGCTTCTGTGTCAATGTCCAAACAGGGCGAATCTAACTACAGAATCAAAACAATCAAAAACACGTCTTTCATGTGACGTTCTTTGTGTTCAAACCTAATGTGTTTGAACACTGTCATTACATCAGCAATCTTACATGACTGAAGTGGGATTGGGTAGAATACAGGCTTTGGGTCCAAAGTGGGTGGCAGGGTATGGTCCATGGAGAAAATGGGCTCTCCTGTAAAAGGGAAGTAAGAAGCAAAAATATATGGGTAGATGACAAATGGGGGTGAAACAGAAATTTTCAAAACAAACTTCTAAATTGCTTGAGAATTATATGAATTTGTAACGTTCAAATACTGACAGGTTTGAAACTGCTAGAGGTTAGCAGATTTTTTTTCTCATTATGGAATTTATTAAGCTTTTCACAAAGGTCCAGACTAAATTGACATGACATAACCATAAAATTCAAATATCTAGATGTTATTGATTTAAAATAAAAATAAGGTATGCTTAAATTTAAGAAGTTAACATTCAAATTCTGCGTATGAATTATTTTCACAGCAGTTTTTATCACTCGCTCCCGTGGATTATTTTGGTTATATTATGCAATGTTTTCAACTTAACATAATTATTAAAGCTAGTAGTAGTAGTAAAAAATATTTAATTGTTTTTGAAGTGATGTCACACCACAGGACGAAATGGGACACTATATGAACATTTATTGAATAATTTTGTAACAACAACAAGAGAAATTGGCCATTCTGGAGGCATCACTTATAGAACAAATGATCAGACCATAATGACAAATTGTTAGAGACAATATTTAAAATAAGATGTAGAAATTATTGTAGGTAGGATGTAGGTGAAATGGCAAACTTATGTGTTGAACATGAGCCAGTCCAGTTTGGTTTGTTTTGCAACTTGACCATAGGGCTCAGGCTCGGAAATTGTACCAACTATTTCACTCAGAGTAGTAAATACTATCCTCTTTGCAGGCCACTTGAAGGCATTCTTCTTCCCATGTTGGACAATACAGTTTACCTGTATTTCCTCTCCCTGCATTTTCAACAATTGGCCCACATATCGCTTCTATTCATATTTCACAATGATGATCTTTCCCACTTCCAACACGTCTTGGTCACTTTCAACATCTTCATCCAAGAAGGACAGGATAGGTGGTCATCTCTTGAGCTGGACTGTCAGTGGTCATTGTGACTTTGGTGAACTTGAAGCAGCCACACACTTTTGGATAGCTGCAGAAGCAACTTACTGCCCTATGAAACACCTCCCCTGGTGTGTACCTTTGCCTTTCACAGCTGGGAGGACAGGAGGGAGCAGTTTGTCAAATAATTCTATGTCCTATTCCTCTATGCATTTAATTAACCAGGTCTGCCACCCGCTTCAACCAAGCTCCAACCTTATCAGAAGCTCATTTTCCATGGCCCTGTTCACTGTAATTCCAAGCGAGACACTGGATCCCCCCGGTAAATGGCACAGTACTCAATAGGAAACAATTTGCCTTGTTGTGATAATGTGTCATAGGACCATCACTGATAAGGTGCAGTGACTCAAACTGTGTGTTATGCTGCATTTTCAAGCACACTCATCGTGCCTCAGAGATTTTGAGACGGTTGCAAAACTTTGAATGGCCATTTTTGTGTAGGCAACCACTGTATGTATGGTTACTTGGTTTATATTTCCACCAAAGTGGAAAGATTGAATTTCTGTGTTCAGTTTGCATCCATCATTTTCAGAGAAATCTACGTGCAACACCAAATAGTTTTCTTGCCATTTCCCCTTTAACTCCCTCCTTTTGGCTGTTTGGTGCATCAAATTAAATTGTTGGGATGCAATTGATTCCAGATGATGCTGGAAGGTCTCTGCCAGCTCTCCAAACTTGAAATAATCCCAATTTGAGTATTTCCTCAATCAAACGGCCTGTGCATACATTCTTGCACAGCTATTGCTTCTGTTGGCCTGGTCTCTGTTACGTGCTTGGGCCTGTAGCGGGCAAACTGCCGATAAGACATTTGCAGTGTGAAGCTAGATGCTTGGTTGTATTCGGAGGGTAGCTCACTCTAGGTATTGGTTATGGTTAGGGTTATTAGGGTTATTTTTCCGGCCTATGGTATCCCTTATCCCTGCCAAGAGCCTGCTGTTCTCATCCCTGGAAAGAAAGTTGCTGACTTGCTGTTTTTTTTGTGTTGGGGCTCTTTTCGGCGAAGGTCTGATGGTAGGTTGGCATGCTTTCTTAGCTTTATTCCAGCCGTGCTTTTGAACCCTCATCTTACTATTGACTTTTTCCATGCCATCCAGCATTGCTATTAGCTCCTTGTTTTTTCTTTCAAGCCTCTTCGTTTTTGCTGTCAACTTGGATTGAAAAACCTTTTTGGGGGGACTTGGAATTGGGGAAAGAGAACCATGAGCAGGAGAAAGATGAAATGGACTAAAGGACTAAAGGACTCATCAAGTTCTTCATGTGATGGGGGAGTGATGTCCAAAATGGCTGCCAGATCCTTCTTCTTCTTCTTCCTGTTCCTTGTTTTTGTATTCTTCTATTCCACACAAAGCTTTGCTCTCTTATGTTTTGGGAGGCTGGTTATGTTTCGTGGTTGGATTTCTCCTTTAGGTTTCTTTTCTTGATATCTGTTGATGGTACAGAGACAGCAGTTACAAATGATCACCTTAGAGAATGTTTAACCAACTCCATTTCCCTATTATAAACATATTCACTTACTTCTTCTCTCCCTAAGGATCTCCTCATGCTTGTCTTCATCCTGCGCTAACCTTTCCCAGTACCTCTTTGTCATTTCTTTGCTCATGCCTCAAACTGACAAAAATCACTTTAAAAACAATGATCAGGTAACTGTTAACTGTTGACTGTTGTGTTTAATATATGTTAAGTATATTTATAATATGTGTAATATTGATATTATGTGTTTAATATATATAGAGAAAGATATATTTATATGTATTTTTAATGTTAAAAAAATTGGGCAGTACAGTAACTGAATAAGTTCATTGTTTTAAACCAAAATATAATTCATTTTTAAAAATATTTATATTTTTTCTCGAGCTAGAGCAGTCACACCACAGGACTATCAAAAATGGACACGTTCAAAGTCTGACTGAAACTATGAAATGTATCAAATTTATAAGAGATTGACACTCACCTTTCAACCTTCTTAGCACATCGAAACTTCTGGGGAATATCCTGGTAGGGTGCTTGACTAATGGTGCGTTTCCACCGGTGGGTGCGGTTCGGTTCGCAAAGGTGCAGAACGGATCGTGTTTCCACCGCCAAAAGTGGGTGTTATCCGGACTGAGTCGTACTCGTCTCGCACTCGTCTCGCAGTACTTCTCCGCTTGGGTACTGAGAGGCCTGAAAGGGTGCCGGCAAGTTCGAGCTTCACAGGCCCTCCGTTGATTGGACGACAGTATCGTTACTTCCGGGCGACACAGGGATAAAAACAAACAAACAGTCCCCGTGAGGTATCATTCTGGACAATGGACATGTCTCGCAAAACTTTAACTTGGGCGAACACGGAGATGGAGAGGTTCCTCTGCATTCTTGGTAAGGAAGACGTGCAGAGGGAGCTTGATGGAGCAGTTTTTATTGTTTTTATTATATTTATTGTTTTTATTGAGCAGGCTACACCCTGTCGCGCTGCTATGATGTCACGATGTTTACGTAGCTGCCGCGGCGATCGACATAAGGCCTACCATAAGGGTACTGTCGACGGTGGAAACGCAACCTCGGAACTGGGCTGGGCTATACCGCCCCCTCACTACCGGACTGGGGCGAACTGAACCGAACCGCACCCTCCGGTGGAAATGCGCCATAAAAGGCCCCTATGGTCATCCAAGTAATTGCCATTCCAAAATCTAAATCTAAGTAAATATTATTTTAGTACTTTTTTGCATTTTGTAAACTTAAGTTAATTAGGTAAGTACGTACAAAATAATGCTAAGGCATTTATTAGCTGCTCCAAACATCTCTGCTTTATCTGACTAATATTTACATTTGATGAGTCATACATTTTACGGTCCCACCTCAGGGCATTTTGCATTTTCACCTTAAAAACTCAAATAAAAACACAAAACTTTTCCATTCAAAATCAAAATAAAGGGGACATATTATACCACCAGAGGCCTGTTTCAGGTAGCTGGTTTTGAGGCAACCCCGAGTTTGTTCGCTCTGAGTTAATGGAAACTCTGGGTTTTCCGTTTCAGGTAGCAGGTTCAGCGCAACCGAGAGTTAGTTGCTGCGGCAACATACGACGTGGGTCTAACCTGCTCGGGAGGTGGTTAGACCTACTCTGAGTTTGTTGTCCATAAGGCTGAAGGCAGCTCTCCGACAGAAGGAAGTGTTAGAAATGCCATGTCCTTTTCTACGAGAGCCTGCGGACGTAGAGGCTGCGATCCTCAGAGGGAATCTCCGTGAGGAACGATTATTAAGACGCCGGCTGGATATACTTTATTTTCCTGATAATATTCTTCACGAGCGCTATCGTTTTTCAGCGCAATCTATCATTTATTTAGACCACCTTCTCAGCCCCCATGTTAACTCTCAAACGCAGCGGGGGCATACTTTAAGTTAAATTTTTTTTTTTGTAACGCAATTAACGCATTTGCAGAATGATCCGCCCCGTGCATCCCACCCGCGCTGTAGCCTACTACAGTCACTTTAACGTTGTGGCTTTCCAATGATCAGAGTAGCTGACTAACCACGGACCTATAACTGCTGCAAGTCAAGAAACGCATATTAAGAATGCAGGGCAGAAAATACCCTGGTACTGCTTTTAACCAGATGCTTCTTCTCTACATGCACATGCTCAGCATAATCGTCTGCATTGTTCACGGGAGTAAAACCCTTTGAGTAAACTGTTCAACAAAATAACTTGTCCCACCACAGCCCGTGTTCTAATAAAGACAATCTACTTTTTATGAGGATTTCTTTATTTCCTGAAAGCACAAAAAAAGTCATTCATATTGGGTATGTTTTTAGAGCAGGGAACAGTAGGCCTATCCCAGTTTGCACCTCACCCACCTTTAACTTATGTTCCAAAATGTGGATCTCCAAAGCATCCTTTTGCATCTTTTGCCTAAGGTGGTCCATTTCCCAAGTCTGCTTTGTGTATTTGCTTTTCTAGATAGATTTTATGTAAGTCTTTGACTGGAAACTATAGGAATGCAAAAGATGAGATTGGATTTCACAGTGCCAAGTAGAGCGTTTCATTATAATTCCAGGGAGAATCTTACAGAGGTAAGCTGTGATTTAGAAGTGGATGGCCTCTCATTGGATTCGATTTCATCCTGTTTGAGAGAAAGAAGATGTCAGTTTTAAATTGTACAACGCTATCATCAACTTTTAGAGGTTATTTTTAAAAGGTGTTAACCTCAATAGGCCTTTCCTCTTCCCTTTCGAATGCTGCAGACAATGTTTCTCCATCATCTTCCTGTAATGACATTAACGGTTGTGTTCAGCAATTACCAAGACATTATTAATAATATGTGGAAGGTGAAGAATTGTTACAATTGCATGGAGGTTGGTGAGGAGCTCCCCCCAGGGATGCCCTCAGCCACAGGACCCATACTCTGTTGGCTGAGGGCCATCTCCTCAGCCTCTGTGAGGGCTGCAGAGGTGGACCCCCTCCAGTCTGCCGGGGCTCTGCTTTTTTTCGATTTGCTAACATGGAGGAAAATGTTACCCTAATATTCAGTAAGCGCTATTTTGAAGACTTATATATATATATATATATATATATATATATATATATATAATGCATTTTGCCTAGGAGTAGCCTTCTAATATATCTAAATCCTATTAAATATTGGCAGTGTTGGGGTGGCTGAGAAATGTACTACTTACATTTCCTGCTTAAATATAGGCCCATCACATGTTGAATATAGCTGTTAAATTAGGTAGAGCAGGCAAAACAGCACAATTGATTTGATTTCAATTAAACATTAGTTTACCTGTTTGAACCATATTTTTGTACTTCATCTTCATTTGCTGCCAAGTCCTCTTGGGGCAACTCGGGTTGTTCCTGCGTAAATTGACACACACACACACACACACACACACACACACACACACACACACACACACACACACACACACACACACACACACACACACACACACACACACACACACACACACACACAAATTACATATTGAATAAGTGGAAGATATTAAACTTTCCTCTTATTTTTATTTTATTTTACTAATTTATTTTACTCACGTATTGACTTGTTCAGCTATTTCCTGCCGAGCTCTCTCTCACGCTCTCGCTGCCGCGGAAGCAGTTATGCTCGGCATACGCGTTCATTAGAATTTCCAATTCCGTGGGGGAAAAGTAAGTGGATCTACGCTTTTGGTCCATGTTTGATCATGTTATCAGGGATCCATTGATGATGGCTCTTCATAGTCAACAGGCACGCCCTCAACCCAGAGTGAACATACTCAGAGTTTATTAACCCAACGATGATCACCTGTTCTGAAACCGAAAACCCAGAGTTGCTTTTCAACCCTGAACTCTGAGTCAACCAACTCAGAGCGCAGGATTAAACTCAGAGTATGTTAAACCAGCTACCTGAAACAGGCCTCAGGTGTGAGTGTGATTAGCCTCACCTGGTGGTACAATATGTCCCCTTTAAGTAAAATACTGTTATATATCACAATGCCAAATAATGGTTTAATGGGAAAATGCATTTAAATTAACATTTATGCTCATTACAAAAATATCATGCGTCACGTCATCTATTTGAAAATAAATGTCATTGAGCCCACTACAATGACCACAGTTTGGCAAAGTGTAGCACGTAGCAAATAGCGATGGGAACTTCGGCTCTTTTTAGGGAGCCGGGTCATTTGGATCAGCTCACCAACAAGAGCAGGCTCGTTCGGCTCCCAAACGGCTCTTCATATTACCACCTTTTATAATTCAGCCAAATGTAGCCCGTTTGACTTATGATTTGTATGCGTAGGCCTAAATATCACTTAAATTATTCAATACATCCTATTATTGTTCAAAAGTAAAAATAAAATTTTCTAATATCAATAAATTGCTGTAGCTGATGGTTTTCATATGAGCGCAACGCGCATTCCCACCCCTAGCTGCTTGCTTAAGGGTAAGATCCTTTTCTATCCCCACTTTATTGGTTGCATGCATGCACGTGACAGTCAGTCACTGCACACACGCATAGCATGCACGGAGCAACCGTAGCGCGGAGATCTTCATATCATTCTGCCTAGGCAAACTATATATATTAGGGATGGGCGTGAGGAATCGATTACTCGAGTACTCCTCGTTACAAATGAACTCGGTTGGTGGACAGGCAAACTCGAGTTTGCATATACACACACAAAGTTTTCTGAAGCAAATGTATCAATTTTCTGTGCGGCGCCACTAACGCATGCCGTGGGCACAAAGCAAATGAAATGTATCAAATTCCTGTGTGGCGCGTGCCGTGCCGTGTGCAGGCACGACAGAATTCAAAAAGTTAAGAGATGGCGGTTAAAGCAAAGCGCAGCGAAGAATTGAAATAGGCTACTTTAAAGAAATAGGAGATCATAAAGTGAAATGTAAAAGACCCGCAGCAACCAAGTGTGTCGGCTATTTTCACCGCCGCAAGACGCAGCTATCCCGGCCGTGTAGAGAAGATCACAACGCTGAGTATTTCCATAGTCCATTTGCTGCCGTTTTATTTGCAATGGTTAGGCTACTTGTTTCGTTTTTGTTTTTTTTAAACCGTTACAGGCCTTGGTTCGACGTGATTTAAATTGTGAGACGCATATTTATTTTTGTAAGGAAAATGTGTTTTGAACGTTTGCAAAAATAAATAATGAATACTCTGATAACTCTGACTGTTTTGATGGAGAATAAGCATTTCATGTTTGGTTGGTAATATTGCTGTTCATCATTAGGCCTATTCCTGCTGCAGATGCGTTGCATTCTATAAATAGATTTGATTAAACGAGTACTCGATTGATCCTCGAGGAATTCCTTCGATCACTCGAGTTTGGAATTTACTACTCGTGCCCATCCCTAATATATATATAGATATATATACAAAATAAAATAAAAGAAACGGCTTGCGGTCGGGAGCCGACTCCCATCGTTCACTGAAAAGAGCCGGCTCTTTGAACTGGCTCGTTCACGACCCACCCATCACCATCACTAGTAGCAAACCTCTTGGGAGAGCCATCGTCTGCCGGCTCTGTTGCGGTGCTGGTCTGGGCCGACTGCTCTCGTTGCCCGGGTAACCTCCGATACCCAGTCTCCTGGAGCGACGGTTGTGACTGTTCGCCCCCACGTGGCTGTGACCTCTTCCCCTCTCGCCGTCTCCTCGGCGACTTGGACCGACGCTCCCGGTGTTTGGAGGTCCTGGATGGCTGAGGCCCCTGCCCGCTGTGGCCTGACATGGTCACCCCGATTTTCTCAGACTCTGCCCGACTGTCCATATTATCTACATGGTAAAACAAAGACGGAATTCATATTTTAATAATTAAGTATTAATATTAAATTAATAAAAACAGACCAAGCAAGAGAAACATCACACATGGAAGGGTTTCTTCACGTGAAATATTATTGAATCGTAATCACAATGGTCGATATGTGATTATTTTAGTAAGATTGTTTTATGATATCATTGTATTGATTGGGATAGGAAGCAGTCATCGATAAGGCAACGATTATCTCTTCTTAAACCTACAGATCAACTTATTAAGTTGTATCTCGCTCATTATGGGAAATTATAATGCATGTTATGACTGTACACCATTAAATAAAGTCTTATATAAATATCGGTAAAATTATTACACAGCGACAACACTAATTATTTTAAGTACACTGAATCCAATACATGGTCATCAGCTCTCTGGTTGTTGTGAAGCTAGTGCGGAGCTAACAGACCCTCCGTGTCCGACCCTTCAGCTCGCCTCATGGGGTGTTTGTATCAGCTGCCAGCTCATCAGCAAGCGAGGAAAAGGGGATATCTCATAAATGAACCCTACCCAAGCAATAATAATGTTTTGTTAAAGGCGAAACATTGTCGCCAAATTCAGAAGCAGATAGCAAGAAAAGCCAACATCCAAACGGAAGTGATGTTTTCGATGGACGATTAGTCAAGGATAGAGAAGCCAGACACGGGGTGGAACAGCGCCGCTTCTGCACCTGGTGTTCATATTTTGCATTCCCGGGAAAGCGGGCATAAAGGGGCCAAAAAACACACATGTTTTTTGTAACCCTTTCATATGT
The DNA here is from genome assembly GCF_031168955.1 of Gadus macrocephalus. NCBI lineage: Eukaryota > Metazoa > Chordata > Actinopteri > Gadiformes > Gadidae > Gadus > Gadus macrocephalus. The sequence continues at coordinate 7,667,517 of NC_082389.1, forward strand.
TTTATGTAACGAACTAAGGGGATAGCATACATTCTAAACCTAATCTCCTTACATTTTGACCTGATGAAAAACCTTTTGATAAAGGCCTACTAATTGAAAGTGTAAACCGATTTGGTATATAGGCTCTATGGTTTTCTTGAATGAGGATTATAGTAGGCCTAACTGTAGATTTTAAGAACTACTAACCTCTGGAAAACTACTACCATAGTTATTGGCGAGTTTCAGCCGCATACTACACATTTGCATCTTGTTTTAATGTCAACGCGAGACAAGAAAATATGCAAATTCTTACTTTGGTTGTGTCTGATACACAACTTTGCATCTCAGCTGAATGAAGGGAATTCACTCCTTGTCAAAGTAAGGCACTAATCAATTATTAACTAATGTACTTGTGTGTACAAATCACAGGGGATCCGTAATAGACCATGTTGTAGCATGGATTAAACCAATATAAATTATTATTGGCAATCACTTTTACCCTTTTATTACAGACACTGCGATTTTAGTTTCGTATTATGGAAATAGAAAAATGAAAAATAAAATAGTGGATAATGTAGGTTGTCTGGATAATTGTAGGCGCTGCACCACACCTTGCTCCCACCTTCCCACTCATCGGCTGAGGCGGAGCCAATAAACCGGTTGAATCTAGCCAGTCAAGGTTCAAATATGATTAATGTTTACCTTGCCGTTTGGAACGTGTGACTTGGACGTAGACGATGCACTTGAGGCTGTATGAGGAAAGTCTAGACCATTGCATTAAGTAAGGTGAATTCCCTAATGTTTTATTATTTCTTTCAATTTGCATATTTGGCCGTGCCCTGCCGTACTTTGCCGCGCTGGTTTGCCTTTCCACTACCAGTATAAACGCGCCTGTGCCGTGCCCCGCCGCGCCCGACCTTGACCGAGTTTGCCCGAGATGGACCATCCTCAAAGTGGGCTGCTGTGACGTCAGCCCTGGTTGCCTTTCAATATGTAGGAATAAAGACCTATAAAATAATAAACGGCATATAAATGCACGACGAGTGTACGGCTACCGTTCTCAACAGCATATTTCTTTATTAGTCGTTCGTTAAGCCTATTTAAGGGTTTATCAGCTAAGGGTAATGAAGGTTTAATAGAACAAGCAATAGGCCAAGCGCGTCATCGGTTAAAGACAGACCTCCAAGCGGGAAGGCGGTTGTTATAAAGAACGCAAATCCCAGCCACGCTGTGATTTACATTTCAGTACCGTGCCAAGCCAGCCCTCTATTAAACGAGACAGGCTGTAAAATAATGTTGGTTTGACTGGGCATATTTGAAAAGGTAGGCCTATTTCCCACTAGCCTCATGGGAACAAGACCAATGTGCGACCTCGAAAAAAAAGATCCAAAGGTAGAAACCGAACAAACAAACAAAATACATTGTTTTGATGAACAGGTCGAAGTATAATTTAGGACCATTGAATTCCTCGATTCCCTTATTTTAGTTGGACCAAATGGGTTCCAGCCCCCTCCCCTGGTGCTTAGGCATGGTATTCCAGTCTTTTTTTTACTTTTCGCTGTTCCGTACTGTTCTCTCTCTTCCTCTGCGATAGCTCTGGTTTGGCAGTTGGTCTGCTGCACAATGGGTGATACATTTATTGGTATCTTTCTGGCAAGCCACACCGTGTCAACATAGGCTGCTGGAAGGAAGGCTGCACCCCTTCGGTTTAAAATCCTGCTCAACGTCGCAAAAAAAGGCAATAGGCCTACATGATGATGGAAGCTATTGTTTAGGTGACCTGCATGAGGGCAACAAAAGGTAAACTGAATACATTACATGTGTTGTCTTTGTGTCTCTCATTGGGTCCCGTCTTGTCTTTTGTGAGTGGACTAGTTCACAAAAAATGAGTTTGGAGAGATCGAATTATTTATTGCTGGTCGTGACAGCTGCAGTCTGCTTTAGCAGGTGCTGGATACAGGGCATACAGCAGTATGCAGACACCTGTCCTCTAGGCTAGGCCGAGTAGGGTTTTCTCAACATAAAGGGCCTACAGAAGAACAGATTTAAAGTAGTCCTTGTTAATTGCGGTCTCTCTGTGTTGTTAACAAGAAAGTTGGGTGTAAAATTCGTTCAACTAGTTTTTAACGTACAATGAACCAAATAGAAAGCTTTTTTTCTTTTTTTTTCTATTTAGGGCAAATAAAAGATGACATATATATTTCAATAATTTATGTTTTTGTACTGCTTCCTGGAATATGAATTGCTTATTATGAATAGGATAACAAAGATCTCTCTATTTCTATAAAGTACAGATTTTTGCATTGTGGATCCCATGCTAAAGGATAGCTATGGTCAGTGTGCTTGAGTGACGCAGAGCAACAAAACAGGGATGAAGAGTAATATTGAAAAATTGTCGTTCATTGTTTATGGACAGACTGCCAACAGGGCTTAAGTTCACATTCTGATGCTCCCCATGGGAATTCTGACTATACCAAAAAAGGCGGAACAAAATTGGAGCAACCAATTCCCAGTTTCCTCTCTCTGCTTCCGTGTTCTAAAGTCAATAATTGAAAGAGGATCATTATTATTCTCCTCTATAGGTGTGTAACACTCGGGCAGAGCTCAGCTAAACCATGCACATTTCAATCCCCTCCATCCTCGTGTCTCTCGGGGTGAAGTGTCTCCTGAACTGGGTGATGGTGGTCTCCCAGAAAAAGGGGAACGTCTGCCGAGGCTTCATGGGGGTCTTCGGCGTGTCCCTGGCGCTGGTCGACACCGTTCTGACCCTGTCCCTGACAGCCCTCCACTTCCAGGCTGACGGAGTTCTCTTGGGCGTGCGTCTCACCAGGCATCACGTGTGCCTGCTGTCTCAGCTCGCCGGAAAGATCTACGGCGTGTTGCAGTGGCCCGTGGTGGTCCTGGGCTTCCTGGATTGTTATGTGACGTTGAGTGGCCAGGGGACATCCACCACCACCACCACCACCGCCACCATCACCGCCAGGCTCCACAGGGTGGCCCCTGTACCTGCAAGCACACTGCTGTGGTGCTCAGCCCTGATTTACCTGTTTTTGCTGTCAGATTTCTACCCGGCGTTGGGCGAAGAACACCCATACCAACTGCACCGATGCTGGGTCTTCCTGTCGTCCCAGGTCCTTCATGTCGGCACGGTGATCGTCCTGGCGGTTGCCTGTGTGCTGGCATACGTGCACAAAGAGCCCAGGAGGACTGTCAGGCACTTTAGACCTCGGCTGCCGTCGCCCGGAGAGCCTCTGACGGAGAGGGACCGCGGAGCTCTGTCCAGGAGGGATGTTGTTCAGCAGGCCTTGGCGACACTTCTTGACACGTGGACTTGGTTCCTGGTGGGGCTGGCGGCTCTTTTGCTGCTGCTGCCGGTCGGAATACCGGGGTACCTGAGTCTGAATGTACCCTGGCTCTGTTTCCTGAACAGTGTTTTGACAGCAGTGGTTCTAAGCGCAAGCTGTCCAGCCTCCAGGCTAACACGAGGCCTGGCCGCATTTCCGCTGGACAGCTTCTGTGACTGGAGACTTGGTTGTGCTACGGGGACAAATGGAACATAGCGACCATGCAGCATCACAAAGGGGAAGCACAGACCGGCAAACCTCAAAGCTGCATAGAAGGCAGCAAAGGGGGGGTGGGAACTGACACACCTAATAAAAGTGTTAATGGTCTAATCATGGACACACAACATTTTTTAGATGATATGTTACTCTTGCTTTTGTATTTTTCCTTGAGGACTACAGGAATGTACCGTTTGGCTTTATACTATTTTGGTCGAGTCAAAGTGCCTTATAAGGACATTCAGAGGGAGACATAGCTGAAGGCCGGATGTGGTTGTTTGCATCAGACTGTTGAGTGGAAACTTGATATTTCTCTCTCTCTCTATATATATATATATATATATATATATATTTGTTCTATATGACATATATATACATATTATATATATATATATATATATATATATAGAGAGAGAGAGAGAGACAGAGACTGAGCGAGAGAATTTAATCCTGCAACTGCAGACAAGTTGTGTAATGTGATTGGGATTCTAATAAAAACTTTTATCAAAACTTTTATTTTTTCATATACCTTGAAAATGTGCCTGTTGATCCATGTATTGCTTACTTTATAGCACAAACTGGTTGAGTGTTAAAATCCTATCCAAATATTTGATGGTTAGGCCTTTATTTCGACTTTATAAGCAGGAGTCTAAGGCCATGGGTTGAAGTTACGTTAAATGAACATATATCTAATCCAATTAACAGAGAAAGTTAAAGGAATTAATTCATGCCGTCTTAAGGAAGAGAAATCATGTGAAATAAATGTTTGTGTACGTGATGCGAAACACTGATGTTAAAAAGGTAAGAAAGACAACACAACATCACTATGACACTACAGAACTTTACTTGAATTTGATCCAAGTGCATTGTCTATACAGGATATATTTACAGTATGTGAAATCAGGGCAGGGCAAAAATATTGATGTCAACAAAAAAAGGAAGAAAAAAAAAACACTAGATACAACTGAGGTATTAGCTAAAAGCATTTACAGGTATGTCATTTTCTAGTAAATATGAATCAGGATAAACGGTTAGAGATGCAGTGTCGTCTGCTTATAAAACAACTTTTTTTTTCTTCAATATATCACAACATGAGGTAGGAGAACAGTGTCTCGATTCATGCAAGAACAAACGCCTCATCACACGGCTTGGCAACAACGTATGCAACGGTCATACACGGACACTGCTGTTTCACTTTCAGAAGAGCATCGAGGGAGAGTCAAAGAAAAAGAAAATGAACAAAGCCATAAATATATTCATATATATATTTTGTTGAAATCTTTCTAGTAGTTTGTATGTCGGTAAGGGTGTATAAAATAAAAAAAAACAGTGTGCCCTTTTCCTAGTTACCAGTCGCGCACGCGATGCATACACTCGAACGCAGCCTTGTTTGTGCTAGCTCCCTCTCTCTCTGTCATAATGAACGTCATAATGCTGCTGGCAGGAAACGTTCGGCCAGCAAAAGCCACGCCCAGCATCAACAGTTCAGAGGTCACCTTGCATGTGCGTAGAGGGAGTCGGAGATAGAGTGTTGTCTTGTTAAGATGCCATTATGGCCTTTACCACCGTGTGGTGGTCGGGGGAGGGGGAAGGGGGTTGGTGCGGACCCGCCATTCAAATGGCCAGGTAAAGCGTACCTTTATCTCAGTGAGTAAGGTCAAAGTCTACACCCCTATAGAAACTCTGTACAAAGCATAGCCAACATCCTACCACCCACCACCACAGGGTGCTGGTGGACCCAGCACATTGTTTTACAAGTTACTCCTAATCTTTTACATAATGTCTCATTTTTCATCTTTCAGTCCATTTTCTCAGCATCACATACAATGGATGCAGATATAAAGCGACCCCTCCTGGTTCAAAATGGAACTGTCATGAAGGAAAAAATATGAAAACGCAGGGATACATCAGACATACCCCTTAATTTTTTTTTTTTAAAGAAACGGGTAACTTAAGTTGACTGCTGAAGGAGGTAATTGTGGCATGAGCAACACTAATACTGATAACAGTGTGAGCAATGTCATCTCAAAAACACCATTCTCTGATAGCACATACCGTGTGTGTGTGTGTGTGTGTGTGTGTGTGTGTGTGTGTGTGTGTGTGTGTGTGTGTGTGTGTGTGTGTGTGTGTGTGTGTGTGTGTGTGTGTGTGTGTGTGTGTGTGTGTGTGTGTGTGTGTGTCAGATGGTGCGACAGCAGGCCACAGATACAGGAGCCCCTCCATTTTCAAACAGCTCACCGTGTAGACAAATTGCCCCTACCCTCCCACAAACACACACACGAACGCTCAAAGATCCATACTGTATCCAAATCACGCAGCCCTTCATTTTGAAGGCCTCCTCTTTTCTCTCTTATAACCCATTCTCTTTTAAAGATCGATTTAAAAAAATTAGATGGATATAGATATATCTATATCTATCCATATATCTCGATATAGATATAGATATAGATAAAGGCCATCCACCTTAAGTGAAAGTGTCATCATGCATGTGAATATAGTCAATAGCGTGTGCCTTTGCCAAGGTGGGGGACACCGTGAACATTTTAAAAACAGATCAAATTTCTATTCAACAGGGTTCAACAAAACACAATTTTGATTGAAAACATGCAAAAAAAAAAGTAAATCTCAATTTCCAAATGCAATATTTTTTTTCTTAACATTTTTTTATTTTTACTTAGGGCAGGGGTTCAGCTGCCTTAAAACAAATCCTGGAGCTTAATAAATTACAATTTAACAATCTATCAAGATGAAATCCACAAAAGAAAGAAAGAAAAGGATCAGTTAAGAAAAGGGTGGAGAACTGTGAGAACGCAGACCTTTCTTTTCCTATTTTCACCTGCGTGTTCTTTCCCACATCTCAGAACAAAATTATGCTTTCCATTCCGCACACCAACTGATGCTTGTCGCCGATGGCAACAGTGAAACTCTGGCTTCATGTTTTTTTTTTTCGTTTTTTTCTCAACTTGGGGTACAAAAGGAAAAAGAAGAAAAAAAATCGGAGGCAACTTCAAGCCTCGAATATCCGTTGTGGTCCAGCTATTATAACCTTTTGAAGATTATTTATATAAGAACATAGTTAATATATTAATGACTAGTGTATGTACAAAGTGAATATAAATCTTTAGTTACTACATTAAATATCTTTTTTTTCCCTCATAATTCATCAGGAGAAATGTATGGATGAAGGTTTCGAGGGTACATTAGTCGTGGAGATTCGCTCTCCTGCAGGAACCATGTCGGTCACAGCAGCAGCGGGGAACACCTGTGTCGTGCACTCTCTATGGCTGTCTTCCAATCCCCAACCGGCCACTGCGTGGGCATTACAGTCTGCCATTAAGATAGGATCACTGTGTATGAACGTCTGCGTTCTGAGGGCCGGAGCACAGTGGAATGTCTACCAATTTGCATTTAGAACAGAAGCGTAGAAAAAGAAAAAAGCTTCAGTTAAGCCAAGGCCAATCCCCTTCTGTTAAAACAATTATTTGTACACACGCTCGCACAGATACACACACACACACACACACACACACACACACACACACGCTCGTGCTTGCGCTTGCTCGGATCGCCTTGAAGGAGATAAAAAGCACTTTTTGCCTGGCAACTGACTCAATAACAGTCTCTCTCTCCCTCAGTTGGAATGTCTGCTCGCCCTCTTGGGCGTGTAGAGAACACTGTGCCGAGCTCGCCGCTGCATCCAGAGGGGATGCCGAGCTGAAGCTGCTTCTGTGTGTGTAGAAGACAGAGAGGGGGGAGCGGGGGGGGGGGGGAGTTTTCCAGAAAGGGGGCAGTAGTAAATATAGGGGGCCCCCGGGGATCTAGTACAGAAGCCCCAAACCCCTACACTCCCCGCCTCCACCACCGCCTCTACCCAACAACAACAGCTGCCTCTCTTTCTGGCGGCACCGACATAAAAGGGGGCACCCCCAAACCCCCCGTGGGTGCAGGGCCACCCAACCAGCCGCCCGGAGATAGAGCTGAAAAGAGAGAGAGAGAGAGAGAGAGAGAGAGAGAGAGAGAGAGAGAGAGAGAGAGAGAGAGAGAGAGAGAGAGAGAGAGAGAGACCCCCTACGCGCCGGGCCCTCTGTTTCGCCTCTCTTCCGCTCGCCGTTACAGTTTGTTCAGTCAGGCGGGATAACGGCAGGCAGTATGCGCCCCCCCCCGCCCCTGCTATAACTCGAGGGCCGGGAGGGACAGCGCAACTGTTTTTCACCTGGGAAGCGCATACCCCCAGCGAGACGACGCTCAGACAAACGCCACCCGCTAACAACTGCCCAATAATACCCCATGCGGAGATGAAAAAAAAAAAAAGGGGGTAAAAAAACCCTGCATTGACCGACCCTGAAGCTTTGATCAGCTTATGGGAACGCCGGCCCCCTTTGTGAGCTCTGAATGCAGGGACTGCAATTACACACTTGCATGTGTGTGTAAGTATATTGTAATGTGGGGAGACACGTACCCAACCCAAACCCTCCTCCCTTCCCGCCCCGCCGAATCTCGCAGGCATTCAAAACAAGATTACGGGGGGGGGGGGGGGTTCTATCCAGTAATATTATTTTCAATTCGTTTTTACACATTGAAATTACTTTTTTGACGTTTTTTTCTTGCGGTCGAGTGCACGTTCAATTGTTAGTTATTTTATTGGTCAGGGGCGGAAGCAGGGGGAAGTGGTGAGTGTGTGTGTGTGTGTGTGTGTGTGTGTGTGTGTGTGTGTGTGTGTGTGTGTGTGTGTGTGTGTGTGTGTGTGTGTGTGTGTGTGTGTGTGTGAGAAAGAAAAAAAGAGTGATCCCTGACAAAACAGGGGCACAGTGATAACTGTCTGGTGGATCACCGCCAAGGCGAGAGAGGACCGGGGTGGGGGGTGGGGGGGCCCAACGGTCGTCTCACCTACACACGAGACCCCCCCCCCCCCCCCCGCGCACGGTGAGAGGTCTGGGAGAGAGACTCTGGGAGGCGGGGGGTGGAGGGGAAACAGAAGGTGATGAAGTGGGGAGGCCAGACGGACTGTTTGGTCTACGGCGGGGGGCCATGGCGCTGCCCAGCACTCAGACCGGGAGAGGGAGGAGGAGAGAGAGAGAGAGAGAGAGAGGGAGGGAGAGAGAGATGGCTAGTCTGAACTAGACAGTGATCCAAACCAGGGGACCGGCCAGTAGCTACGTCAAATTCACTTGCACTTTTAAAAACTCACTCGCTCCACACTGTCGGCATATTTTCATGAGGTTAAGTTGACTGCTGAAGGTTGATTTTCTATTTTATACAATAAATGTTTTTGTCCCACCCCCTCCCCATCACCCCAGCCCCACTATATAAGCTTGGATGTTCTTTTTTTTTTTTTTACTTTGTCGTAATACACATCTAGAACTCATGTTTCTTTCTTTGCATTGTATAAAGGAAAATAAAATGCGGGAAAAAAAGAAAAGATAGAACTGCACATCGTTAAAAGGGTCC
>NC_082389.1:7676603-7749690 GCF_031168955.1 Gadus macrocephalus
AAAACACTTGCCTGAACGCGGTCTCCCGTCCACACTCGTCCGAGTCTTCTCCGTACTGAGGGGCTGGTCGACCTGTGTCAACAAGATGCAGCTAGAAGCACCACTACAGCCCGGCAACGTCACTGCACGAGCTCACAGGGTACGTCACCCGACCGACGGAAACTATGCGGGGGTGTCTGTCTGTCTGTCTGTCTGTCTGTCTGGCAGACTGGCAGTCTGGGGTTTGTTTTCAACCGCGCGGAGGGAGGAAGAATCGAAAGGTGTTCGGCGTGCATGTTTTTCGTTCTTTTCTTTGCGTTTGGTGAGATGAGTGGACATGTCTTCTGACACGAATGTTGCCGTTGTAGTATTAAGACTACCTTTCTGAGGATGACAATTGTCTATGCGGGAAAAACATTTGAAAACAGTTTTTCTCTGATTTTGAAAAAAGAATACCACTGAACAAATCATGATTTTTTTTATGTCATTTTATTATTCTTTTTTTGTATAAAAATAATCGGCCTTAGTTTTAGACACATTTAAACAAAATAGATGTAATTTCAGGTGTATAAAAGAGTAGGCTTATATATGTAGGTTACGGTGTTATGAGACACAAAAAATAAACACATTTGGGCAAAAGGCTGTTTGTGGTGGTCATTTCACAATGCTACCTTCCCCCACACTTCTTTATGGGCAGTCTGGAGAAGGTCAAGAGGTCAGCGTGGCTATTCTATACTCCAGTGATGATGGAAGTAGGTTTTATTGATAGGTGTGGATACCTTGGACAATTTTCTCTTCATTGAAAATCCACCTCATTTTAGATGTGAAGTGAAGACATGCGCTTCGTTTTAAATCGAACGGGGCTCTGTTGTTTTTTTCATCGGGAGCACAACCTGGCCTGGCTGTGATGACCCGAACGTGATGTCAGGTCCGCGAGAGCAAAGGGGCTCCGATAAAGCTTTGATAAACAACACAGTCAAGCCTTTTCAACACTTCCCCCCACAACCCCCTCGCTCTCCCCCACACCACACGACACGACGCGCAAACACACACACACACACACACACACACACACACACACACACACACACACACACACACACACACACACACACACACACACACACACACATACAACCTCTCTCTCTCTCTCTCTCTCTCTCTCTCTCTCTCTCTCTCTCTCTCTCTCTCTCTCTCTCTCTCTCTCTCTCTCTCTCTCTCTCTCTCTCTCTCTCTCTCTCTGACAGCAAGGTCAGCAGTTGTATTATGAGAGCAGATGCGCGCACACTGTGTTCTGCCCAAGAGAACAACAAGAGGGACATCGATTTCTCTGTAATAACATCACTCGGCGTACTGCGGGGAGTAAATTAATCTCATACGTGCAATAACATGGCCAGCGTTGATTGTTCGTTAAGGAGGAAACGCAGAGCTGCAGTTTGACCGACTATATGGCGCTGTAGTGGACGGGGAGCACAGATCCGCACAGAGAGTAGATGAGCCATAATAATGTACAGCGCATTATGGAGCTCTATCAAGGGAAGCTCCGTCTCGAAGTATCAAGTGGACCCCCGGGGGCGGACACCTTACAATCATTTTCATACCTCATCCTTTTAAAATCAATATCGAATATCGAAACACGTCTTTAGCTGTCCATTGGCTTGATCCTTGAAATTGCAGTGGGGTAAGCCCTAATGATCATTGCTTTGCCTCAGGTCTGAGGTCACGTTTCTTTTTTTTTTAAGACAGGGTCTTGCTTTCTTTTAAGGGTTTAGCCATGACAACCGGTCAAAACGACCATCTATAGCCTATAGCATCACAGACGGCTTTCATCTTACAGGAATCAGCGTAGGCCTATTCACTATAGCTGACATAAATGATGTATAGTAGCCTAGTTAGTGAATTATCAGATAAGGTTTAGACTTTGGAGTTGGAGAGCATTTCGGTCTCTAGGAAGCTGCTAGTTTATATTCACGAAATTATCTGTGATTTTGGCACTCCACTGGCCTCCATTCTTGTAATTACAATTATTAAGCATATAGGCCTATAGCACGACAACACTCGTGTATGCAACAACGACACATCGCTCACCGCCAAGCTTCTCATTGTAGCCTACACAGACGAGAGCCCCCTCAACGCACCTTGTAGTGTTTCAAGTATGCTTTACTAAGCGGTGGCTTTTTCGCAGCGTGATTATTTCCAGTCCTTAATGAATCCCTCCAGGGTTGAGCGTAAAACACCAAACAAGATAAAAGCAATTAAAACGGGGTGTTTTCCCTCAAACCTACATCATTAATGATACAAGGTTGGTCTTCTTCACCTTAGTCTTCCACACGGTGATGAGAAACTATTCTGCCTTGGCGGGATGTACTTATGCCCCCCCGCCCCCCTTTCTCTCTGCGTAAAGGGCACGAGAACAATGTCAAACACATCCTCCTGGGAACACAGACATGCGAGAAGGCATTTATCCTTGTTCTATACGGCTTTGTTAAGTTTGTCTCGCAGTTATGCGAACGGTGTATTAGTACAGTAGGCCTGCAACACTCGGCTCATCTGAATAAACGTACAGGCCTGCGTCATAAGACTAAGAAAAATGGGAATTTGAAAATGTCGATCCGGTACTGCTGCACACAAATCAATGGCTTCATCGTTTTTGATACATCACTTCAGTTGGGCTTTTTTTTTTTTTACCTCTCGCTGATCGGCGTTGTGTGTGTGTGTGTGTGTGTGTGTGTGTGTGTGTGTGTGTGTGTGTGTGTGTGTGTGTGTGTGTGTGTGTGTGTGTGAGGGGAGAACGCTATTGTCAAGGACCTTTTCACCCCGGTTGGGGGGAGGTTATGTACCAGTATGAACCAGGGCCAGGGGTCACCTGACCACATGCAGCTACAGGGGAATGAACTCAGGGCACACCCTTACATCCCGTCTCCCAGAAGGCTGTGTGCAATCAGGAAAAGCCGTCAAGGTGCCCCGGCAATAAATCAATTACAGGTCGTTTTAATGAAATGACCATTGACCACCATTGAGGTTGCACCATAAACGATTGCATCACCGTCTATAGGCTAGCCTACTCTGGTCAGTCAGTTTTAACTGTTGCACAATAACATTAAAGCGATGTATCACAAGGGGGAAATAAAATGTTTATTTTATCTTCTGCCTTATCTCTTGATATAATATTGATAAAAGAATGGCGTCTCATTGGCATTCATCTCAGACCAACAAAAAACTCATCAGCATTATTATCCAAACAATCATTTTTTTCCACATGGGTCACCCAAGTTACAAATTACAAATCAACGTAGAGATAGAAAAGAAAATGTGATTACAAAAAATGTAACAAAACAAAAACAGAGATAAACATAAGAAAACGTAACAACTCTTCAATGTGCTTATTCCTCTGTTCACCACGTGAGCCCATAAATATATTACAAGTAAAACTACATTTTGACTCCAAAAGCAGGGTGTAAATGTGCCCTCTTTACCCAAGTCCAGGTGAGGGGCAAAAGAACAGTTCCCGGGAAGATTGTAAATGCTGCAGAGCAGTTTGATTAAAACTCTGTGAGGAAAACGATATCTCGGTTATAAAATGATCAGAGTGGAGGGTTTCATTCCGAGTACCGCAGATGCCAATGACAGTTGTTTTTGTAAAGGCTGTTTGGGGGGGGGGGGGGGGGGTTGTGGAGATCTCTGACGACTGCAGACTCCCAAGCAATAGATGTGAAGTGAAAGCGTTTGGTACCTCAGACATCATGCTGAGCTTTGATTTCAGCAGTCATGTAGTGTTTCGATTGACATTAAAAGACACATGGAATGGTTGCCGCAGGGGGAAGAATATAAATGGTACAAATGGAACAGAATTAAGACATGGAATAAAAAAAAAAGCAAAACATAATTCTTTATATATATATATATATATATATATATATATAAAATTTCTCTCAATACAGCACATTTTCCTATTTATACAGGTTATAGATACTGTACCTGCTAAAACATACTGGCAAAACCGCTTATTCAGAAAACATGTTTGTGGTCGGGCGTACCCGTGAATTGTGTAGATCCCCAGCATTGCTAAATTTAGCGGCTAAGCGTGCCAGTATATATGACCCTTCCATTGCTCTTGTGGTCGCTGTCGTTTTCTCCTTCATTCACAGTTTGTCATTTTTCTGCTCGTTATTTATGTCCGGTTCACACCTCCTCTCGTCCGTCACGTTGCTGATAAAGGGGAAGCCAAACCTTTCTTTTAGATCCGATAACCAGGCCGGCACAACATGTATAGATAGTTACCCATTGGTTGTTTAAAAAATAAAATAAAACAAGAGTAATTTTTTTTCCGCCTTTCATCCATGTAGTCACAAGAATGCTCATGGACTCAAGACTTGTTTTTACATTTTTCTTAAAAAGGACTCGTCTATCGCATATCCTGAATTGTAGTTACATTTATATATATATATTTATATATATACAAATAGAATGAGTGTTGAAAACAAACTGTCAAAACGAGGGGGAGAAGGAGAGAAAGAGAAAGCGGGAGAACATAGTTAATGTCCAGTGGTCTGACTCTTTCACCCGCCCCTCCGTCCCTCACCATCCCAATCCAGTAACCTTGGAAACACCTTGCAGCCTCAACAGCCACGACACAAAGAAGGCCCCTCCACGAGCAGAAATGGTAACAGTGCTGCTTTACATGATACAAAAATAATTAAGAAACGAGAGAGGTTAGACTTAAGGGCTAGTGGTTATAAATGGCAGAGCGTGAAAATGGTTTTGGCAAGGAAGCGTTCTTTCGGGCCCACGCGTGGCCCCTCACACCGGTGGCCGGGGTCGCGTCGGTGTAAATGTGTGTTTGCGAGTGTAGGAGTGAGTGTGTGCGTGTGTATGATTGCAAGCAGGAGCAACAGGGTCCCTTCACACACATTCCTCGGCGGACATCAGGAGCGGGTTGATGTACTCGAATCCTTCGAACTCGGACTGGTCGATCTTCTCGACAACGTCACTGAAGAAAAAAAAAAAAATCAAAATAAAGGATTAGGGAAGGGAAGAAGAGCATTGGTTAAAAGGAGATTCCTCACAACATCGCTGAAAGACTATTCTAATCTGATGTCGATGGAACAGGACGTACTCATCATCAGGTGTGAGTTGGATGGGCTCGTTGGTGAACTGGGCGTCAAAGTTGTCCAGGCCAAACTCTCCGGAGATGTTGGGCTTGAACGGAGGGAGCACCTGCTTCTGTTCCATCTGAAACACACACACCCAGGTGGCTAGCGTGAATACAAACTACAGACACATGTCTCAAATGCACATAGGATGAAAGAGAAGACACGATCCTCACTTGCTTGAGATATGAAATGCGTGAAATCTGTTGTTTTATGTGAATTGCCATTATTAAATCGGACATTATCTACAATGTAATTATTATTCACATTCTTCCAACCTATATTTATTTACTGGCTTTCCTGAATGCAATTGACTAAAGTGTCAAAAAATGTTGTCAAAAAAAACTCGACAGAAAATGATTCAGTGCAAAGTGCTCAAAAAGTATTATCCATTCGAAGACAAAACGCAAAACGTACACTAAACTCCCATTGACCTACTTCTGGCTAAAGTCTGTGCTACTCTGATAGTGACTGGTGACACGCGGAGCAGCAGTGTGTGTGAACCAGCAGGGGCTCCCCCTGAAGGCAGACAGGGGTAGTGCAGGGACAGCTTTCAGGGCAGACTGCAGGGTGGGCAGGAAGAGGTGTAATCCGATGCCTCCAGACAGCCTGAGCGACTGATGGGTCTAGGGCGGCCCAGGCCCGACAGTGAAAGGTCATGATGATCCCTCTGTGGGCCGTCCTGCCAGGCTCGACTATCTCTATCCATCTGTCTGGCTCCCCTTCGCTGTCTGGGTCTAAAAGTCCGAAGACCTCAGCTTGTTGGGGCTACCATAAAAAGAACAACAACCAATCTATTGCTTGCCCTTATCAATCCGTCTGTGATATGACTTAATGATGCCTGGACTTTCAATGTTCTTACGTTTCTTCTCCTCCCCAGTGTGTGTGTGTGTGTGTGTGTGTGTGTGTGTGTGTGTGTGTGTGTGTGTGTGTGTGTGTGTGTGTGTGTGTGTGTGTGTGTGTGTGTGTGTGTGTGTGTGTGTGTGTGTGTGTGTGTGTGCTGGTACAGACAACCCCCATCCCCCCCCCTTCCTTCATGTTCTCCCCTCCAGTCTGGTTTACGTCAGGAACTTCTGTTCTGAGTCATCCCTTAGTTGACCTCTGGTCTGCGGTGAATTGCCCAGGAGGGGGGAGGGGGGGGGGGTGGTGATGGGGGTGCTTCAGCTGAGATGTTTGAGACAGTGAGGTTGACCTGGTGCACTTCGATTTGACCCTGGCCTGTCTAGTGGCCGGTCTGGCCTGTTTCCCCGACCCCTCCGGGATCAATACATGGATTGGCTTTGAACCAGTCGGGCCGATAGCGTGCCGTGACGTCATTATCGGCCCTGGGACCACTTTACGCCCTTGAGCGTGCACCTGGCTCATCAACGCATCGGAAAATAGATAAATGTGACGAAACAAAAAGATTGAGAGAGAGACAGAGACAGAGAGAGACAGAGAGAGACAGAGACAGAGAGAGACAGCGAAGGAGATAGCGAGATGGGACCAGAAGTGCGGATGACTCACGAGTTCCCAGTCGACGTTCCGGAAGAAAGGATGGCCCATGATGTCAGCAAAGCCTGTCTGCGGGTGGCAGCCCAGACGCTCCTTGGGATCCTGAGAGAGAACCAGATGGAGAGATGAGTGGGACGAGGAGGCAGAGGAGGTGGTGTGGAAAAGGGGTGGTTTGGAGAGGGGGGGGGGGTGGAGGGTAAGTAGATGGAGGAGGAGGAAGAGGAGGGAAGGGGGGGGGGGGGGTGATGATGATTGAAACTTAAAGTGTTTGACAGGGAAAACAGACTGGGAGCAACAGTGGCCATGACAACAGCGACCGATGGGGAGCATCCGTACAGTCCGTTGCCCTGCCAACAACAACCACCACATCAACCGACCGGCAGCGATCGTGGCGCTGAGAGTCACAGGTTGATGGTCAGTGAGGTCCTTACCTTGTTGAGGAATCCCTTGAGGACGCTGGCGGCCTTCACGGACAACGACCGCGGGATCCTGATCTGTTTTTCCAATATTACTGCAGAGCGGCAAAGACGAAAGGAGACAGGGGCACGTCAATCCAGCACTCCGGTAGATTCAACCAATGTGTGTGTTGTAGCAGTACGATTAACAATATTTAGAGCAATACCAGAGGTGGCTCTCACAAATGCTGTTGTTACTATTATTAGAATACTATTGTTATTATACTATGATATTAAAGCATAAAATATGATTACAAATATACACACCTATGATAATGAAAGCATAATAGTACAACAGAGCCTGAAAGCAAACCAGATTCTATGAATCTGGAAAATGTAAGACAACGTTTGCATAGAAAAAAGGCTGAGAGCCAGGCTTGGTTACCTTGGAAGAGGTAGTCTTCTGTGTTCTGGTCGGGGTTGTCCGAGCTCCCCACGATGTCGAAGGGTGACCTCCCGGCCATCATCTCGAACATCAGCACCCCGAGAGCCCACCAGTCCACGCTGAAGCCTGAGGCGCACACAGCCACATGGAGGCGTGAGGGGGCATGTATGCATCTGTGTGTAATGACGATGAGTGTCCAGAGAGACACACGCATGCATGCTACAGTTTGAATCCTCAATAATGTACAATGTTTTCATCCTGCAAACACTACCTCAGGTCTTCTAAGGATTTTGTCAGACATTAGCAGCACTCCCTCCCTCTCAGTTATAATTCATTCACCCTATTGGGCGGTGCAAAGTGGGCCAAAACATGTTTGCACTCTCACCATAGTCCTCTCCTCTCAGGATTTCAGGGGCGATGTAATTGGGGGTGCCACAGAAAGTGCTGGTCGTGTCTCCTGGCCTCAAGCCCTCCTGTTACACAAGCAAATCAGGTTCAGGATCACTATTCAAAGGATCACTATTCATAGGATCACTAATCACTCCAAAAAGACAACACAGTAAATCCAAAGAACATAACAAATCTATAAATAAAATTAAAAATCCTTGGAGTTTAATTGAGTTGGTGAGTTATATTTTTACATGTGTGTGTGTTCATGTGTGTGTGTGTTCCTTTTCGTTTGTGCGCTTTACAGTGAAGGGGGGACCTAACCACCACCAATGTGTAGCACCCACTTGGTAGATAATAAGCGGGCATACTGCACCTTGCACATGCCGTAGTCCGTGAGCTTGATGTGTCCCTCGGACTCCAGCAGCACGTTGTCCAGCTTCAGGTCCCGGTAGATGATGCCGCGCTCGTGGAGGTAGTTGAGTGCCAGGCTGATCTCCGCTGAGTAGAATCTGACGCAGGGTTATTTTGTTATTGAATGGTGCCCGGGGCAACACCAGCAGACGGGCTGAGACCGTTCCAGGTATATGAGCGATATTAAATCAGGATATTGAGGCGGCCCCCACCTGGCGTGCTCTTCTGGAAGCTTCCTTTGCCTCTGCATGTGGAACATGAGGTCGCCGCCGTTCACGTATTCGATGACAAAGAACAGTCTGTGGGGAGACGTTGGAACATGTTTGGGATTTCGAGTTTCTTTTTTTCTTTCGTTTCTCATTTGAAAGATAGGATCAGCAATCTGGGTGATGAACTCGACACAAAAACCCTGCCGCTCGACACAATGTTGTTTTAACATGATCAGTTTGTCTGTCTACAGTTCCATACATTCCAAGCGCCAACCGTGATGTCGAAATACGCCTCAGAATGTTAATGCATTAAAAAGCTTGATAAAAAAAATAAATAATTCCACAATAATAATGGTTATGTTTGCCAACCCAAATCAACTCCCGGTCTTGTTATAGGAATAACTCCAAAGCGAACACCTATTCAAAAAGTCCGATATTTATTTGACCATCAGCTGGGATGTTGATTACATATGAATCGACCATGAGTGATTTCACTAGAGGAACGATTGTGAAATGGCTTTTATTGGCTAATCAACATCACACCTGGTGGTATATTAGGGGGCCTTTAGGTTGTGTCAGAGCTATAGAAGCTGGGGGGGGCAAGTTCTTACCTGCTCTCTGTCTGGAAGCAAGAATGGAGGCCCACCAAGAAGGGGTGATTGGACGCCTGTTCGAAAACATGCTTTTCCGTTTGGACCCAGTCAATGTCCTGGGGTGTGACACACACACACACACACACACACACACACACACACACACACACACACACACACACACACACACACACACACACACACACACACACACACACACACACACACACACACACACACACACACACACACACACACACAGAGAAAGAAAATCGTAAGAATTCTGCCAGAATAACATTGAACGTGTAAAAGCACTTTGTGGGATCGAAGCCAGATAGTGGGGCCAGGGCAGCTGATTGGTAACGGTGTTGCCCGGGGGGGGGGGGGGGGGCTACATTATCGACGGGCAGATGATCGTTTGTCTGGACGCGGTGGCTACGTGGGCCCGCTGACAGGACGGGGACAGAGAAACACTTGGGCCATTGATCGGTGAGCACATGTCAATTCGTCAATCACGGCAAGTGTGTCTAATCAAGGCTAACTACTACCACCGCCGACAGCCACGGCGCTTTGCGTGCGCGCGCAGGGATCGATGTGTGATGACGTGACGGTTATCCAAGCCTCCCCCATACTCCTCTATCGAGTGACGAGGCTAACGAGATCCGTCGCCGAGTGCCATCGCTCTGGCCACCCGACGAGATAGGAGGGACGCACATTCCATCACGCGAGACAAAGCCAATATCTGTTCCAATTAGGCAGGCTAATTGCACCCATTATGGACGGAGTGGAGGCCAGAGCGATGGCTCTGCCGTTGCACCAACCTTCACCCCAACTTGTGTGATGTGTAACATCAAACAAGGGCACCCTCCATCCACAGTGTCTGATGCACGACCCCAGACATTATAAATCATTCATTACATGCCGTCACGAAAGATTACCGGAAACATAATTGACATGGTGATTATTTTACAGATGAATGGCATTGGGCAACATAAATGGCCCCCACTATGTGGCGGATCTATAAGTGGCTAGCTAGTGGGGAACTCGACATAAACTTCAAAACACCATAGCAGCACAAATAACTTAAATCTGTATAGAGCACACAATATTTAATGTTTGGACATTCAGATGACCATTGAAAACAAGGTAATCTGAATTCATACATTATTAATTCAACCTTTTGAAAAAGGCAAATACATAGAACCGAATCAGCAAAAATTAATCTAATATATATATATTTTTTTTCTAAATCTTTATGTGGTACGGAATCGATTCAACACATCAAAATTTCATGGGTGGCCCAATTTAGACCCAAGAGCTATTTCTTCCTTTTTAGGGAACTTAACTAAACCATTATTTCCCTGACATTCCGAACAGAGGACTCAGAGTGTGTACAGGTGCGCTGGGCAGCCCACCTCGTCGTCGTTGACCAGCTCCTTCTTCACCACCTTCATGGCGTAGATGCGCTCCGTCTTCTTGAGCCGCACCAGGAGCACCTTGGCGTAGCTGCCGCGCCCGATCACCCGCAGCAGGTCGAAGTCCGGCAGGCCCAGGCTGGACGCCGACTTCCCCGTCTCTCGACTGCTCCGTGCCTGGGCAAAGCAGTAGCCGTGAACGGATGGATGGATTGATGGATAGTAAAGCAAAAAAAGGTTGAGGTGCGTTTTGGGGGGGGGGGGGGGGTCTATGACTGTTGGATTGAAGACGCATGTAGCCCATGTGCTTTAATGCCTTGGATGACGTGGGATTCAGACTGGTCCCGGACGTGATCCCAGCTCTGTAGTCACAGTACATCCTCATCCACTGGGAAGTTTAATGACAGCCGTGACGGGAGTGAGCACCCGGTTGAAATCCGTCTCTACCCCCTACCGTGGTGTTAGCCTTTCTGAGCTGAACCAATGCCCCCCCATCTCTACGTCAGTCCCCCGCCCCCTCCCCCGACACCCTTCGACCGACTCCCACACAAACTCATTTAAGCACTCTTCAACTCAAACTCGTCCCCCGAGCCAGAAAAGCACTCCTGGGTGAGCTCTTTATCCGAGTGTGTCCCTCCGTCCGCCTCAAACCCTTTCTCCTCTGAGTGGACCGTGGTACCCCCCCCACCCACCCCAGCCCCACCCTGGCGGTTCATCAGCCCCCGCTGTTAAGAGCTGTGATAAAAGGTTATTTTATGAGCTCCGGGAACGGAAATCAATGCCGAGAGAGGCCTGCGTCGGCACGCTACGCTGGCTCACACCGGCGCACGGGAGCCGGTGTGTGTGCACCTCATGGAGCGTGCACGGCTGCCCGCGGCGGTCAAGCGGTCTGTCGGAGGTGGGCGGGCAAACACACACGCTCGCACACACACGGGCACACGCTCGCACACACACGGGCACACGCTCGCACACACACAGGCACACACACACACACACACAGCAGAGATTCTTTCTCACCTCCTTCTCTTCTCCCTCGTAGGTTGGGCTCTCTCGGGAGTCTTTATTTAGAGGACCTGGGAGAGGTAGGGTGGAGGGGGGGGGGTGGCAGACAGGGTGACAGACGTACAGAAGGAGCAAGAGGGAGAAGGCGGAAAGACCCGCCAGGAGACAGAGGAAAAAAAATAGGTGAGAGATCGTCACATGCTTTTGGATTTACTCCTCCCCCCCTTATTATTTCGCCAGCCTCTGAGAGACTCCTCTGTATCTCAGCAACAGAAGCCCCTTCACGCAGCTCTCTCTACGCCAGCAGGTGTCGGGTCAACTACATTTACCTTCAAATAAATTAACACGGCGTGAATAACATTTAAAATAAAAGATGGGGAAACAATATCCTACACTTAACTGGATCTACAACGTGTAGGATAGAGCACCCTTGCTGCTTGCAGTGGGCCGGGAGGCATTGATGTGAACGGAAGTCGTTTGAGGGACATAAATAAGCTCAAGCACCATAAAGCATCAGTTGCAGAGCCAGGAACTAGGCTGAACCACCGCCTCCATGGAATCACCGGGGAGAGGCGAACAGGACATCAACGTTTTGATATGGTTCACTATTTTCTGTTCTTGTTATAGTTTGCCGTCTTGGCAGTACAGTTGCGGTTATATTCATTGATGAATTATATGAATATAGACGTTTATTAATGCACGTCGTGTGATTGGTCGGTCAGCGTTGAGTTCTGACGCTCGTCCCATAGGGAACATATGGATCATGGACACGGGACATTATGGAGAGTGGATGTGTTGGCCTGGCTTTGTTGTCCACTAACTCGCACATCGTTCATGGGCAAAGCGACAACTTTTTGAGACGTTGAACCCGCATATTTCTTATCGTGGCGTTTTACCAAAACAAGCCCTAGCATTTCTTTTTCGCCGTGGAGCCTGAAATAAAACCGCCTCTCTGAGAATAGCAGCAGGGCGCTTAAGCTCCTTCAGCGGGTCCAGCTTCACAACCACCTGACGGGTCTTAAGTCTGTTTGGTACACCCCCCCCCCCCCCCCCCCCCCCCCATCGGTCCATCGGTCCATCACACCCACATGACGCAGCTGATCTGCAGCCAACCCTGCCTGCCACCAGGGAAATGTCCTAGTGGGGTGGGCGGGGTGCCTCTGTGAGTGAGTGACTGAGTGACAGGGTGAGTGACTGAGTGATAGGGTGAGTGACTGAGTGACAGGGTGAGTGAGTGACAGGGTGAGTGACTGAGTGACAGGGTGAGTGAGTGACAGGGTGAGTGACTGAGTGACAGGGTGAGTGACTGAGTGACAGAGTGAGTGAGGGAGTGAGTGTTACCTGGTTGTTCTGGATGGTCTAATGGAGAAGGATCTGAGCCAGCCATGATGGGTTCCTGGAAGACAATGGACGGGTACCGTAGTCAAAACCACACATTTCACAAGCCGCCATGATATTTGCCATGTTCCAACAGGGCCACCCACCGCTAACCCGGCGTGCGCACACACATACACACACACACAAAGAGAGAGAGAGAGCCCTCACCTGGATCACCTGTCTCCCACACTCCACGGTGACCAGCTTGTGGCACTTCTTGTGCACGAGCAGCTTGCAGTTGATGCATTTGTAGCCCTGGCGGCCCAGGCCCCAGATCCGATCTGTGCAGATTGCGCAGTGGGCCCTCTGCCCGGCCCCGCGAGGAGGAGAGGAGAGCATCAGTGACAACCCTGTTCCCCATCGATCGGCGGTGCAAAACAGTACCCGCCAACGCATTACGGGAGCGAACCGTGACGCGTGTGTGTGTGTGTGTGTGTGCGTGCGTGTGTGCGTGTGCGTGTGCGTGTGCGCGTGCGCGTGCGTGCGTTTCTCACCCTGTTGAAGCGCTTGGCCTGGAAGGCATGGCCGCTGGCGTAGTAGAGCTTCCTCCAGCGCCGGGCGCCTCGTCGGTATATAGACTCTGGAGTCGCGCGGGGAGCAGAGGACGCGTGAGAGCCCAGTTCATCACTGTGTGTGTGTGTCTGTGTGTGTTTGTGTTTCCCACGGCTGATGATGGATTTTAAAACATTACTTTGTGCAAGAAACCGCCACTTCAATAGAAGCAAGCGGGGCTCCTCAAGGCTTAATATCAGATCAAAGTGAGGTGATACTGGAATAACAAAAACCATGACTCACTGTCTTCCCCGGGACAAGGCATGCCTGGTTTCTCTGGTATACATGGAAACACTGGGGGAGAGGGAGAGAGATAGAGGGAGCATTACAAACACTGGTGGAGAGAGAGAGAGAGAGAGAGAGAGAGAGAGAGGATAACAAACACTGGTGGAGAGAGAGAGAGAGCATTATAAACTTTAGTGAGGAAAAAGTGAGCGTACTACAATGCAATATGGATGAAAATCTGCCTGCCCTGACCAGACTAGTAATAATCAACAGAGACTGCTTGGCATGAATACACATAATTTCTTAACCAGAATGGAATAGGATCAAAAATGAGACCTCACATGTTAAGTCTGCTATATCTCTAATGCAGATACAACCACGTCATTCATGATATACTGTAGCATGTGGCATTTACGGTCTGTAATACAATGTTGATGATGTGACCTAGTAAATGGCAAATATCCTGGGCATCTGATCCTTATAATAGTCAAATCGATTTATTTTTGCGTTCTTGAGGGGCATGTAATTAAAATGTTGTTATAATTATAATTGCCTTTCTCTCAATCTGACAGGTGTGTAATTGTGTTATGGCAGGGAAGAAAAATACATTCTTACAAATCAAGAGATTAAAGATTCAAGACAACAGTGAAAATTATCTATCCGATATCAGAAATGAAAGGTTTAAGAATAGATGTCTTGCGGTTGTTTGTCTGGTGTTATATTTGACACCTACACTTCATTACTGCATTTATGAACACCTGCTGATAATGGAGAGAGATAGGCCCCAGGCGGTTCTGTTCTATAATGAACCAGTGACAGTCAGACAGACGGCGTGATCGAGGGGGTCTCGGAGAGGCAGAAAAGAAGCAGGGATGGTTGGTTTTGGTCGTGTGTGTGCGTGTGTGTGTGTGTGTGTTCCAAGGGGGAGGGGTCTATCAGCCGGCGGCACAACAGCATCCGCATTCCTCTTGACCCCTCACCCATCGTTATCGCCTTGATTAAATTTCAGACGCACACACACACACACACACACACACACACACACACACACACACACACACACACACACACACACACACACACACACACACACACACACACACACACACACACACACACACACACACACACACACACACACACACACACGTATTCCTCAGAGTCCGCATAACACCACCCCCCCACCGTTATCCAGGCCAGACCCCTGGATGGGCGGGCATGATGGAGGAGGGTGGGCACGGGTTGGAGGCGGGGGAAGGGATCTAGCCAGAGGCGGGCCGGCAACCCCCCCAGACGTCGACAGCGGAAGTAATGTTTTTACACAGGTCAGCGCAGCGCAAGCCATATGTTTGATGTCTCTATTGTTGTGCACACGCTCGCCTGCGCTAACAGATACACGCCGCGGCCCGTGTAAACGGAGCACTGGCGGAAAAAATAAATACATGCGGACGCAAGAATCAATGACGCGCTTTTAGACTGCGCCGCTATGGGAATCCACCGTGGGGGGGGGGGGGGGGCTCAGCCAAGGTTGTGCAAAGACTGTCGTAGCGAGGGTTTAGCTGAAGACGTGGTTTGATTTCAAGGAAGGCTACACACATGGCGTTTTATCAAGAACCGGTGCGAGTACCCGGTAATTACCTTTGGGGGACTTACCGATACGGAGTACAGATTGTAACCTGCAAATGCTGCACAAATCAGCCACCGTCATTTTAAGTAGCCGTTTTCAAATAAAAAAAAATGTTTGCTCAATGGATTTAAAGGCGCGTGTGTTGGATTAGTGGCGTATAGTGATGAGGTTGCACAGATATTTTTCATGGGATAATACAATTAACATTTAATTCCACGTCGGCCAAGTCTGTTCTGTTACAAAATTCAACACACTGAACGTTTAACACGAAGTACTACTATTGATTAACCTTTTCTGCACTGTCCGTCTGCTAATGTACACCTATCGGATACCGTTTCAACTGCTGGGCGCCGTAATAGAGCACACAACACCTGGATGGGTGCCTTTGTTTGCTTTGAGTAAGCTTTCGTGTCGGTGCATCCACGGGCAAGTAATAATAATGAGAAATTTGATTTATATAGCGCCTTTCAAACTCGAGGACTCTTAACAATGGCGGGCGGGAACACACAAAACAACTTCAAAAATACACACGAGCATACAAACAAGAGGGAGGAGGGGGTCACAGGCAGTACGCAAGGGTGAAGAGGTGAGAGTTTTGAAGGTGGTGTACGCAACAAGTGCACAACCACACTCATATCGAGCCAATACCGCAATAAATGATTCCCTTGCTCACTGACATCATCCACCTGGTGGCCATCTTGGTTTTTAGACACAAGCTGGGCGGGGCCACCGAATTCCGCATTCAATTCTCCCAGCGGGCTGCCGTTCAGAGCCAAGATGGCCACCGGGGGAGTACGGCCAGTACCTTTCATCGCAGACACAGCTGCAACATTGTTATCTTTGAAGCAGGTGGCCTCACTCACCGTGGATGATGAGCTCCGAGTCTTTGTTGAGGTCGTAGAGACGCAGCGCCTCCTCCAGCTCCAGCTGGGAGGACACAGTACACGGGTCACCTAGCCAGGGAGCAGACAAGAGCACCACTTAGACCACAGAGACAGCCGACAGCCTCGTCGGGGGAAAACCACCCACGTCATACAATTGTTCGGTCATTTGTGAATAACAAAGGCGACACACATCATGATTACAATGGACAGCTGCATTTTCTTTCATTAGTGAACAATACAAATAAGAAAATCATTCAAACAAACAAACAAACAAACAAACAGGCAAGGCCAGATTCCCTCTGGTTATCGATATACTAGTCATATGTAGGAGGAAGAAGAGACCGTCGATTGCATTCTGGGTGGCCTACCTAGCTAATGACCGCGACAAACATCTGACAATAAACCTGGGCCCCGTTTCCCGATAACGATGGATCCACGCTCGTACGATCATTCTCACGATGGATCTTGCGTTCCATCGTCAATTTCTTTGGAGCGTTTCCCGAAACTCCTCTTAACGTGAACGCGCATTCGCTGCACTCACGACGTCGTAGGATTGTAACTGTCTACTGACACGGTGCTGAAATGGGCTCCGTAGGCGGGGGAGATGCAGGAATGTCGCAGGAAAATTGTGTTAAAAAGGGTTAAAATATATCCCCATCAAGGACAACAGCAGAGTAGCCTACGAAAAAAATAGACTGCAATTATATGAATGCTAAAGACATTAAAACACAATTGATTAGGCTTAAACCGACATATATCAGTCCTAATCCTGAATGCACTGTGCGTTTCACAGCATTTTCCCCCCTTAAATAATTCCTCTTCACACCTGTGAATAACCCGGGAGACGTCCATGATGAGGAATACAACGAAGCCCACCGTCTGGCCCGGTGCATCGTTGAGCGCACGATCGGGAGGTGGAAGTTGCGCTTTAGATGCCTTCACAAGTCAGGCGGAGGGCTCCAGTTTTCTCCGGCCAAGTCATGCGCCGTGATATGTGTGACGGCTATGTTGCACAACATTGCAGCTAAGGCTGGGGTGGCATTGCTTGAACCGGAGGACGTTGAGGACGATGACGATGAGGAAGATCGGTGTGAGGACGGCCTCCCTCATAACTACGCGGCTGGTTTTCATGCGCGTCGAATAGTGATTGAGACTTTTTTTTAACCCCCTCCACCCTCCCTCATGTCACTAAACATTCCCGTCAACGTGACCAATCTCCACCATATCCCAGCCTTTTGCCTGCTCCTTTGCTTGTTTTTTATAAATTTTTTTATTTCTTTATTTTTAATTTTTTTTCATTTATTTTATTTCGTTATTTTTAATTTTTTTTAATTTGTTTAATTTAAATTTTTTTTTACATTATTTTATGCTACGTTTTATGAGTAGCCTATGTCAGTCTGCACAAATCCCCCCACTTTCTCTCACACATTTTGAGTGCCCTGCCTGCGCAAACATTTTCTGGACTGTCCCGTTTTATTTTGGCCATTTTAACGTCTTTATTAATAAATTAATTAATAATCTTTATTAATTACCAAACTAAGAACATAAAGGCGCAATGCGTTTTAATAAAACGCATCCAATATACGGAATGTCCGATGGTGACGCCACTGAGGCTATAGCTGACGATGCTCTTAGCGTCCTACGAGTACCTACGAGCACCCCTGGAGTACTCGTTAGCTACGAGCGTTTTCAAGACGTTCGTTCCCTACGATGCTTTCGGGAAACGCGGTGAAAACTCTACGATGCCCTTTCGACGCACTTCACGATCCATTTAGGCTAACGACGCTTTCGGGAAACGGGGCCCTGGACTAGATTATAAAAATACATAAATATTGTGTGCTGTGCACAGGTGGTATTCTTTTGTACCAGGCCCATGTTGAGCTAATGAGATGAATGTAGCTCACCTAAGGTCAGAGTAAAACCAGAAGACGAAATCAAACAGTAATGTCCACGGCGCTGGACTGGTTGCATTTTTAATTGGGTAAATGGGTGAGTGAGGGGGGGGGGGGGGGAGGGGGCTGGGGAGACAGCACGCCTGCGTGTGGGTCGTGTGTGTAGCCCAACTAAATTGCGTCGACGGGGGATTCAGAATTGGGGATGGTCACCGGTGGCAACGGGCCTGGTACTAATGAGGGCGGTCAGCGTGACCTTCTCCCGTACGGGGCGACCCCACCACTCCAGCTAGTCGATGACAGACGACTTTTTAAAGTTGTGCGCGGCACAAACGAGAGTGGGCCTACTCCAGCGCTGCACCCAGCCTCTTCTTCCCACTGTCATCGACGTGTGTGTGTGTGTGTGTGTGTGTGTGTGTGTGTGTGTGTGTGTGTGTGTGTGTGTGTGTGTGTGTGTGTGTGTGTGTGTGTGTGTGTGTGTGTGTGTGTGTGTGTGTGTGTGTGTGTGTGTGTGTGTGCTATCCATCTCGCGCACACACACACACACACAGAGAGGGGGGGGGGAATATGAAATGAGTCGCACACTGCAGTCCCTGCGCTGACTAGAGAGCAGAACCCCAATGTTGGTAGTTATCTTCAGTCGGGACCGAGCAGTCTCTGAGGTTTACAACGACGTGTCTTCTGTGCTGCCGAGGTTCTCTGGCTGGTTTAGTCGAACATCACACTTCAACACAATCAAAAAATTAATTGGCGAGACACACAACGAGGATCCGATTGGAGTCATTTCCTCCAGACGAGTTAACGCGAAGCCGGTGCCATTCGCCGTCTGATCCACCACCCACGTTAGTAACCCTGGCAACAATCATCTACTCAAGATGTAATAAAAAAATAATCAATAATCCCTCCTCCGTACTTGACAAGGGGGATCATTAAGCCTGTCATCTTGCAAAACCTTGGCACTGCCATGGCGACGGCGACATTAGCTACTTGGAGCTGTAACTAGTCACGCCGTGGTGTCGAGGTCATCATTACAGCAATCCTGGAGATTGATTCGGATGGGGCTTTTCCTAATGGGGCTACGGGAAGGAGAGGTCGACGGAGAAGGAGCCGTGCACACGAGGAACAGGGAGACGGCTGGGAGGGGAGGAGGGGAGGAGGGGGGGAGGAGGGGGGGAGGAGGGGAGACGGACCTTCCTCGTCTATCCACTTCATGGTGAAGAGCTGGTCGTTGTCCATGCAGCACATGTCCCGCACCTTGCCGTACAGACCCTCGTAGGAGATGGACGGCTCAAAGTGGGTGATCATGATGTCCCTGTGAGGGAAGGGAGACGGATTAGATTAGGAGATGGACGTTTTTACCACCACTCATTACCAAGCATGAACATACCGTAATATCAAACACGCAATACTAAAACATAGAATGACTTAAACAGGCTGATCAATGGAATTGACACACACACTTTCAGTTATTTAGCCATGGCCGACAGTAGCTCAGACATGGACCAAAAAGGAAAATCTCAGAGAAGGGAACTTCGAGATTAAAATCGGGTTTTTCATCCCTTTCAAAATACTCCTGTGTGACTCACACACCATCTTTCAGTCTGCCACATATAACGTGTGATCTGCAAGGCACAACTGTGGGCGTGCGAGAGCACAAGAAGCAAGCGATGGGAGCGAGTGACAGAGAGGGATGGAGGGAGTGTGAGTGAAAGACCAAAACAGTGTGTGAATCACAGGCAAACACACGCTTGTATTCAGTGGCCCACAGCCTGCTTCACTGCAATATAAAATTGGTTCCAAGACACAGAGCGAGGGAGAAAATACAGACAGGGAATAAAAAAGGAAACGAACCCGGGATTCTTTCACCTTAACCCACCAGCAACACCTCCGCAGTACATACACACAACAATAACCACAATCCATCAACCGAGACACACACATAAACACCATTGAACCGATTGCAGCAGCAGTAGCAGCAGCAGCAGCAGCAGCAGCAGCAGCAGTGCTGGGTTTCACAGAATTGCTCCGTGGCTGCTGACAAAGTGAATCATACCTAGGAGGACATCCCCCACCCACCAACCTCCATCCGAGCCTCCACCTCCACCTCCACCTCCCTCCCCCCCCCATGATCACCACTAACGTCCTCCACTCTAAGAGCCCTGGTTGACAAGGACAGAGGTGACTGCGCAACAGGAGTCTATGAGTGTGTGTGTGTGTGGGTGAGCAAGAGGTTTTACAAGGCCCACAGGCAACCAGGGGTCTGACGCGGACCATGGCTCGGTGGAGGACACCGTGAAGGACATGGCCGGGGGAGGAGACGGCCAGGAGAAGATGGAGGCCAAGGACCCGACTACAGGGGGGGGGGGGGCAGGTCGCCTCATTTTGTTACAGTTCTCGCCTATGAGGCTCCAAGTCCAATCAGCCCAGGTGCTTTATAGTCGGACAATAAAAATAAAAACTCTGAGATGGATGGATGGGGACACACACACACACACACACACACACACACACACACACACACACACACACACACACACACACACACACACACACACACACACACACACACACACACACACACACACACACACACACACACAGTGAGCTTTACGTCAACAAGTCTGAAGAGTTATTAATAAAAGATGATAAAAATATAAGAAGGTGGGACTTCTCGACACTGTGCTTCAATGACAATAATGTCAATGTCTTAACGACTTTTGACGATTGTGATAAGGCTGCTCCTATATAGCAGGGTAATAAACTCTGAAGAGTTCCTGCTTCCAGTTCCAGTAAGTAAATATTTCTGTGCCCAGCGAAACTACTATAGGTCTGACGACCTATGGCCCCTCCTCCCACTGATGCCTGCCTCTCGTTAACTCCCTCCTCCGTCCTGTTGACGTTAATGATCGCTAACGAGGAACGCAGGGAGGAGAAAAAAAACAAAACAAGAAAACAAAAGCCAAATAAAAAACAAAAAAGGGAAATACTTCAGCCGCGGCTATGGCGACTACACTCCCACGCACGCCCACTAATCTCGCCAGTCAGGCCAGAAAAGGCTCTTCTTCCGTCTCTGCTACCTGGCACGACAAAGGGAAGTTAAAAAGCTGAACACACCACTGCGTGCAGGGGTGTAGGAGACAGACGTTCACACGGTCTAGTGTGTGCTATATACAGCGAGACAACAGAAAACACCTTATTTCCAGCAGCCGAATTGAGTCCCAACAGTGTAACCGGAGCCAAGCCGAGCTCGGGCCGTTCGTTAAACACAGAGAGCCTATTTGGCTATAGTTAAAGTTTAGCCATGTCTGGGGTACCCTCAACAAACACGCACTGCTGACATAGAGAGACTCTGCCTAGGGCCGTATGCATTCTGTGCAGTCAAGTGCAAATGATGTTGAAAACATATCCACTGCAATATAAACATGAATGATACATTAACATGGTTATCCCCTTTGTAAATCCAAAAGTCTATATTTTCTAGCAAATCACAAAACAGGAATTTCCAGCTAAAGGCTGAATATTGCCATTTTGTTGAGGGCGGCACCGTTGAACCACATATTCGCTCGATACCCATAAGCCTACTGATCCACGCCTTTGTTTGCTCAACACTGCTATGATAAATCGAGCACTCAAGTACTGAAAATGACACGCGGTCAACACCGGCAGCGAGTTCAATTCATAGAAGGCGGCCGTGTACAGGAGCCAAGGCACGGGCCATGTTTTCTTAGGGATGATTAAGGCCAGAGGAATGTGTTCATAGTTAGACACCAGCAACGCACCATGCCACTACTGACTAAGAGGTAGGAATGGGGCATGGGGGGGGCGTGGGAAAGCAACATTCCACACAGAGAGACCTGGCATGTCTCTCTGGCCCTGCTGTCTTACGATCAAGCCTCGGTATGAACGGCTACAAAAAAAAAAAAGATCGAGATTGCCGTGGGGAGGAGGCTGGGGAGGAGGCTGGGGAGTGTGCGACTGCGTCGTCGTCCCTTCTGTCCGGCATGGGGCCATTCGTCGCAGGTGAGCGCCCAAGCGGGGGATAGGGGTCGTTGAGCCTCTCACTGAGCTCAGAGGCACATCAAGCACCATCCATCTCTCTGTCACCACAGCCAGGCAAGGGTATGCGCCCACCACCACCCCCACCCATTGCACAGAATAAAACACAGGGAGCCATGACCAGACGTATAGAAAAAAATATTAATAGATACATGTAACTGAAAGAGATGCACGTGTTTCCCCGTCTCTGATGAACCGCAACGTTGACGCCCTCTACTATCCCTCCCTCCTGCCCACCCTCCCACACGAGCCCCGCAGTGCAGCCGCAAACCCTTGATGAATTGAACAGTTGCACTGACCTAGACTAGAGGATGCTCAAGGTTACCTAGGCAACATCCCCCAACACAGCCACCCGTCCTTCCTGCAGCGCTCCCACCAGGAGGCATCCCAGCACAGTGGGCGCAAAGCGCATAGGCGCACACGTCGCGCGCGCACACACGAACAAGCGCACAAACACACACCAGTGTAAACTAGGTAATGGCCGGCAAAGCAGTGTGGGATGAGGAGCACTCCAGCTCTTTTGCCATCAGCAGCATCCTTTGTGTGACCGTTAAAAGATGGCACATCAACGCCAGGCTTTCCAAAGCTTAATGGTTCAGCGGCTGAAGGTTGCAAAGGGATGATGGGGCTTTCAGGGCAACCCATACTCTACCGGGCCGAACCACCAATGCTTCCCTTGCTGCACACAAAGGCCAGCACCAAGTAGTGATACACACACAGCATCACTCTTAAAAACAACTAAAAAACAACTGCATTGCCGTACAAAAGGGGGAAAGGGGAACAAACAGGGAGCTGCTGAGAAGAACTGCCTATTCAAATGGGTGCCGAGTCAGTGTAAGCCCCGCTTCCTGCCAAACAACATGCCTGGCCCAGGAATCCTGGAGAATAGCAGCTACAGTCTGACTGGTCCTGTTTATTAGCCCAGCGACCGAACCAAAGGCGAAGAGTTTCTCAGCGACCTTCAGAATATATTAGCTTGTTTTGTTATAGTAACCTGGGTTAAAAGCAAGAGACTTGAATAAAAGGGAGAACGTAAGAGGTATCTTTCGATCAAACATTTCGGGCTTGACTGACACAGTAGCAGTTTTTTTAGGCAGCGTTGTTTTATTTCAACCTTCGTGTAAATAGGAAATAAACTGAAAAGATTGAAAAGAGTCCTCCGCAAAAACCTGGTGGGTGCATGGTTATCATTTTTACACTGTATGACATTCTTGCAATAAAATACTGGCCCAAATGAACAAATAGCAAAGTGAAGGTACAACTAAAAAATATTCTAGCAACCATGAGGGTATAAAAAATATAAAAATAAAAACAAACACATTCCGAATCTCAACGACCATAAAGGAAAGAATCCAGAACAATCTAGAAAAATGTTTGCAGGTGCAAGTCATGAGTTAAGAGAAACCATGCACTAAAAAGTAATAAGACTTGGTTGAATAAAATGTTATACAATCCAAATGGATACCATATAGATAAGGAATACAACTTCCATAAGAAAGTCTGTTCCATTTTTAGTGACATTGAATTAGAGGATGCTTCAACCTTTTTTTGTGAACTACGTAAACTCTTGTTGCCCTGTAAGGTTCTTCTGGGTGAAACGTTACTCTGTGTCCGCTGCTTGTCTTTAAGAGTCCCAGCAGTGACAGGCTGAGGCTGCTACAGGCTGACACAAGACTCAAGGTGCTGACACTCGAACTGACAAAGAACTAGAACCAGCTGAATGGGTGTAAACAACATACCACCCACATTGAAAACAGTGTTGTACATAGGACAATGCATTGGGTATTACAGATGTCATTCCTAGATGCTATTCTGAGTGGGATCTGAAATGTTCAGTGTTTTCCACCCATGATTTGAGGCAATAGAAAATGGCTATACATCTATGCATGCATACTATAGTGCAAAATAATAGCTTCTCTGCATTTCTGGAATAGCTATACCATAAGGAATGAATGATCTCAAAGAAAATAGGTATCCAATAAAGCAAAACTTAAAGTACAGGTAAAGCACCCTAATTTACTATCAGAGAACACGTCTCAATCGAAAAAAAACATAAACAACATGAACTACATAAAATAATATCAAAGACATGCTTTAATAATGTTTGCCATCAGGGGCTATAACATACACGTACTCCAACCACTGATTAAACAACTTCATCTCACCCCCACATAGTTCACATTCCTTTTCACCACTCTCATAAATAGTTTGGATGCCTCATTTTGTCAACCAGGACATTGTAACGCTTGTTGAACGAATAAGTCAGCATGGCATACAATAGGCCTGACAAAAGGTGACTTGTACCACACGTTTTTCCAGTCTAGGCTATACTTAAATCAGTGCCTTAATCATGTAGAAATCACGAAAGGGGAGTGTCGTGGAACCTTTATTGTCCGAGTCGGCCGAAGAACTTCTTCAGGTGCGAGTACGGAAACACACACACGGGGTCTTAGAAGTAAATATTCAACTCACTATGGTCAGGTGACACTACCACCCTGTACCCCCTCCAATAACGTCATGGTTATACCCAATACATAAATAACCAGCTAATCATAAATCACAGTCCGTGTCTATCAGCCACCTGTAAAGCCTGGTTCGCTGTCGTAATAAGGAAACTAGCCAGGAGGTATCGACAGCTCACATGACTTGGGTATGAGCGAGCAGTAAGTGAGGAACGCCAAGTTTAATGACATGTACACAAGGATCCAGATCACCCAAAGAGCTTTGGGTTTTCAAAAGAGGACACAACTATTGCCGTTCAAGTGGCTTCATTCGTTTACCTCAAGTACCCAAACACCCTGCTGACAAACACTATAAATAACGTCAACTACCATGCACTATTTGAATCGACAGCAGGTCTGGATAGTTTCACCTGACTGTCTGCCTTGTCAAGTTTATCTAGCTGGTTAGCCCACATTAGCAAGCTTGATAGCTTTTAGCTAGCTAACGTTAGCCAGCTGATCAGATACACCTCGAAGTCTAAGCACAAAGCCAGCGTTCGCATACATGTTTGTTTGTATTCGACACATACGAACAATAAACTGTTTACCCTTTGTAGTACGCTTTGACCCGGACTTGGTGTGAATTCTCGCCCGGGTGGGACATGGTGCTGTCCCGCAACGTCGGCATCATAAGCTCCGCCGCGGTTCCACCGAGCAGGATGCCTTCCTTCTGTAGCGTTGTAGTGGTGTACCGTGCCCCGAAATAGTTTGTTTATGTGTTCCCTCAGACAAAAAATCAGGTAGGCTGCCAAATTACTAGAAATCGAAAGAAAGAATACTTTCGTAAATAAACAAAGTCAATGTCCCAAGTAAAGAAAAACTTGCGGGGTCCGCCAAACAACTCCCTACTGCAAAGGCCTAACAACGGACTAACCCATTAGTGGAATTGTATAGGGGTGCATAACTTTGGTATTTACACGAATTAAAGAATGGAATACCAAACGAATTGGTAGATTGTCATCCCTCATTATTTATGCTCTTAA
Organism: Gadus macrocephalus; assembly: GCF_031168955.1. Classification (NCBI taxonomy): domain Eukaryota; kingdom Metazoa; phylum Chordata; class Actinopteri; order Gadiformes; family Gadidae; genus Gadus; species Gadus macrocephalus. The sequence goes on from NC_082389.1 coordinate 7,702,184, forward strand.
TTAGAATATGTTTTTAGGTAAGTACGTGTTGTTGTTGTTGTTGTTGTTGTTATTAAGAGTTATGATAAAGCAATTTATTTTCTTCTTTTTTTATATAGTAGACCATTGCCGGTCGTACCAAATAGACGAAGAGAGGGGATGTATGTTTTTACTGTCTCATCCTCTTTGATCTCTTGGAACTCGATGGTGCAGTTCACTCTTGATGGACATAATGCATCATTAGTGTAAATTCTGACTTCATTTGACACAATTTTATTTTATTTTTTAATTCTCTTTTCTTTCTTAAATCTCCTTATCAATCCATAGCATATGTATTCAGAGATAATAAGAAAAAATAAGTCTCATTCATTAGTTTATCATATTATTAACTTTAAAGGAGGTTCACAAGGCAATAATTGCAATTATTATTCTGGCAAAGAAAATAATAGTTGCAAAGAAAACAACATGGATTACAAAACCAAAAGCATGTCTAGTCCCCTGTTGTAATGAACTTCTTATCTCCTCCGTCTCTCCCTAAGATTGGCCACTTTCCTTTCATCTAAAAAATTTGAATTACTTGCCGATCATAAAACTTAATTTCCTCATCTTACAGTACACATTACTTGTGTACCTTAAAAAAAGTTGTTCATGTATTTTGCTTGAGTCCATTGTTATTGCTCTTTATGTAGTATGTGTATTTGTGTATTTGTGTATGTATGTATTATGTATGTATGTACGTATGTATGTATGTAAGTATGTATGTTTATATTTATGAATGCATGTAGCATGAGGCCTAAATATTTGTGTGTGTGTGGGTTTGTTTCAGTGTGTGTTTGTGTATGTTTCTTTCAGTATGTGTGTGTGTGTGTGTGTGTGTGTGTGTGTGTGTGTGTGTGTGTGTGTGTGTGTGTGTGTGTGTGTGTGTGTGTGTGTGTGTGTGTGTGTGTGTTTTTGTGTGTTTGTGTGTGTGTGCGCGCACGACACGTTCACGTGTTTTTAATGTTAACTATCACATTTTGGAACTTTGTGTGGAGAAGTCTTGTTCATGCTGTGTGTTGATAGGAGTTGTGGTGGTTTGTGTGGGACAATGCCTGTGTATTGGCATTTATTTCTTTAGTTAGTATATATTTTTGTGTATAGATGCTTTTTTCAGAGACCCCTTGAAACGAAAAGGTTCACCCAAATGGGGTTGAATATCTGAGGGATGGATTGTAGGAGCCCCAGTGAATGGACACAGGAACCAAAAGAGCAGCTGTTTTTGCCATCAGTCCCACCAGCATCAGTCACCATGGCAACAACCATCTCCAGCACCCAGACACCTCCTCCCTCGTTGAGCATTGTCCCGAAAGATTGGCAAACAGACCCCCATCTATTTGGACATATCTTGCTAGACAGTTTGGGGCTTTAGAGGGGATATACAGTTCTCTGTTAATCTGAAAAGAGCGTAGAAATTCACATTGCCGCAAACGCGTGCCTCGGAAATGACTTTCAATGAGCATAGAAACTACATTCAATTGGTATTTCTGGGAAATACTTCAACTACAATACTCTCCCCCAAGAAAAAACATATAACGCTAATATGTAGGCACGGTTTGCGTAGGAGCAAACCAGCAAAACTGGTTAAAGGTGTACAATTTAAGAGGTTGTATTTGATACATCCATCATATATAAGTGAGTGACAGGCTCTGTGAGAATATCTGTTCTTCAGTTCTGTTCGGGGGACATTTTGTTGTACCAGAAGGGAAAATACAACATCAAATGCTATAAGGATTTAAAATAAACCCAGATAAAATTTGTTTAGTTGAATGTAATTGTGTTATCAAGTGGGTCCCTATACAAATAGATTAGACCCTTCATTTGTATGCTTGTTTTACCATAATGGCAGGATATTCTCATCAGGTGGACCCATAGAATAAAACAGAATATAACTATCTTGCCCTTTTATATTAATTAATTAATAGATTCATATTAATTGACTTAATTATAGATATCATAGGAAATGTAGCTAGAAGAAAGACGATTAATTCTTCAGCAGTTCATTCAGTGAATAGTTAAAGGGGACATATTATACCCCCAGGTGTGAGTGTGATTAGTCCTTACAAGCCGTTTCGAAAATCTGCCCCATATGACATCATTAGTGGGCGTGTCCACCTAGATCTGTGCTGGATAGATCAGTCTACCAGCCAACCAAGTGGACTGAAGTAAACGTTGCTCATCTATCCAGCACAGATCTAGGTGGACACACCCACTAATGATGTCATATGTGGCAGATTTTCTGAAAACGACTTGTAAGGCTAATTGCCGTCCCCTAGTGGGGACCCTCTTCTCTAGATAGGAAACCATTTAAATAAAAAATAAAATACAAAGAAGAAATGGCTACATAATATATGAACAGATTATGAAGGGAATGAGGATATTATAAATGTATATTATATTATTGATGTATTATAACAAAAACAAACAGTATTACGAGAGAATATAAATTGAATAAAAACTTCAGATGATAAATCATAACTTTCATAACTATTCAAAACATTGAATATTAATACAAGACGATATATCATTACAGAATTGTAACTCTCAAATGTACAATTATATCTATCGTTTTACAACCCTGTCCACATTAACATATTACTGTGAAGTATATCTAAGGGCTCCTGAGACTGAAAGCTGTTAAATGTCATATTTATTCGGTGCCATGGCGGAACACTGTAATCAAGTGTAGTGCTTTCCAACTCGCTGCCGCGGAAATTCGAGTCATGTGACATGTGGATCCCATTGATCTCCATGTGTGGAGATCAGCAGAGACTCCTTAAGCACATAAGCACTTCCAGATGTCCTTTCCCGCTCCTTTCCGGTGGGCATCAAAGACGGCAGCTCTTCTGGACTGCAGATGCAGGCTATCAGTGAATGCCCGGTCAAAAATGATGATCTACGGTACGAGCTCAGTTTGGCCTTATATAGTGGATCAACATAAGATTTAGACCAGGGGTCTTCAACAGGGGGTCTGCGACCCCTAGGGGGTCCGCGGAGGTACTGCAGGGGGAGGTCGCGAAAGTTTTGGTTGATATGACTTTTTTTTTATATTCCCCCCGCAATTTTTTTCACAAATTGAAATGTTTTTAAATACACATTAACATGAATACAACACACTAGCCACGATTACATGGACACTTTTGATCCGATTTCTAATCAGAATAGATCTATTCCTATCATGCGATCCGAATTTACTATATATAGGCTATGGCATTTACGAAAGTGGTAAGCGTTTGTTCGTACGTACGGACGTGGCTGCGACATTTTTATGTATTTCATTTTAATGAAAGCCCAGCAGGAGAGAGCTTTTCTCTGCCTGCTCCTTCCATTACGAAGGACAGCACAGCGACGTAAGTTTCTCGTCCGGTCTTAATATCTACCCCCTCCTACTCTCCTCCGCCGCAAACAATTTGATTGGGATGAGTGTGCGCAGCCAAGACTGTTGGGAGAGAGATAGTGCTGTTATGTAAGGGATAATGTACAGAACGCCGGTCATTATCCGGAAAATAAGCGATAAGCAGAGAAATAGTCCGCCAAAGACGATGACGTCGATTAGCAACCGGACACGCTGGGGTTGATAAGTTACCGAACAAACAATCACTTATTTTCGTTTCCACATTTGTTTTAAAAATGTCCATTGGAATTGCTTTTATGCATGATTACATGCAATTGACAGACATTGTTGATCTTGGCAGGTATCAGTAAATTATGTTATGTTATGTTTATGAATGGCAGTGGCACTCACTGTAGGCTACGTTGCACATGTAAAAATGAAAACATGAATATATGAACCTGTGTATTATTTGAATATCTTAGTATTGAATGCAAAATAACAAGGTACAGGTATAAATGGCACTATAGGACCAGTTTAATATAAAACACAATTTACAATTTTATACAATATATAAGTATAGGGGGTCCCGCTCCATCTCTCCATCAGTTTGGGGCTCCTTGGCCTGGAAAACGTTGAAGACCCCTGATTTAGACGTTTCAAACAATTTGTCGGGTCAGACAAAATTCCCACTAGTGCGGGAATTGCCCCCCCCCCCCCACCCCCTTAAAGACCAAGGCCAAAACTGTGATTTCTCATGAATCAGCTAATCAGCTGTTCATTCATTACCATGGCGGAGCAGTGTTTTCAAACAAATCCTTTGCCAGATGCAGTTGTGGGTCTATTGTTCTGATTGCAGCAATTTGGTTAAGGGAGCTGGCTTCTGTGAAAAGAGGGTTATATTAGGGTGGTTTATTCCTACAAAATAATTTGTAAAGGTAATTATGACAATTCTAACTTTTTATTGAAGCTTTTTTGTTATTTGTCATATCTCATGTATAATACGTGCATGCATGCCTACCCATTCTAAATGTGTGGAGCTTATGCCATCCAAAGCTAAATGATCGAACTGTCAAATTCAACACTTCCAATAAACTGGCTTTTATTGGAAGTGCTGCACATGTTTTTATTGCAGCCCATTTGTAAGTTTGATGATTTTACAGTGCCAAGTATGCTTGTCTTATGCACGCCTTTTCCAGGCATTGTCCGCACGATAACACTGCCGAGGAAAATCACCGGCTTGAGCTAGCAGCCAAAAATACCCTCCTGGACCCTACACACATTGGCAGTTTCATTCTGATGTAAATACGAATGGACTTTGGTAGAGGTTTTGCCTTGTTTAGACAGAGACAAGGCAGTGATATCAACATGAGTAGTTCTAACTTGAGAGACATGAAATCCGTCTCTCCAATTAGAATCGCGTTTTAGACTACACTCAGGATGTATAAAAAAAAATAAACATTTGTTGTATGCTAATTATTCTAAAGAGGTCTACTCTCCGTGAGCAGTCCCGCCTTCTCCAGTGAACCAAGAAATCCCGCTCAGGTACGAAGGGGGATTTTAGCACCTCGGTTTTACACAGGCAAGGCAGTGAAATTGCCGGGTGTGCCAAACTGCGACCGAACCGGCTTGGCAGTGTAAAAAGGCCTTCTTTCAATTTGCACTGCAAAGTGAATGTTTTGAATATTTAAGATTTCCTATGCAAATCCACCTCCACCTGAGGTGATACTTCATAAAGCTGTCAGCAACTGCAATGTATCATTAATTTGTTTTTGTATTTAATTGAGCAAATAATCTTTAACTCTGCATCCATTTTCTCAGATTCAAAAGGTAGAAAATTAACGATAAACAATAAGGAAACATTCAGAGGTTTTGAGTGTTCTGTTACATTAATGTTGACTCGGTTAAGGTCATTCCCATGGCGGTGATGTATTCTATCGTTAGTATGATACGAAACTGAAACGAAACTAATGAATAACAAAACGTAATACTGTGATGCGTTTATTCAATGAAAACGAACAGACAGAATGACTTCATAATATAATTCATCTTGCATTTGAGATGATGAAAACATAAATTTAAAATATAATCCGCTAAGACATACATCGATATATTTGACTACAGACTGAGCAGTACTGTATAGGTAGGCCTACTGGTCGTTTGTAAGGTAAATAGGGGGAAGGAGATTGCGGTTAAACTTACTAATGGAATGTCTGAAAGTGAGCCACCATGGTAAGAAATACTAGAAACTAAAAAACAAACAAAACAAGTAAATTATATTAAATGGAATATTTTCATGCAGTCAATTTGGTATAGAAGGCTTAATGTGTGTAAGACATTGATCAGTGTCCATGAAATAGGAATGTCATGACTAAGTATAAAAAGAGGATTGCTTACAGAAGCAATCAAGTCTGTCTATAGGTAAACAGGCACTGGCAAAGATGGATTAAAACATTACAAGTGAGCTGAATATTATGAAGCTCGGTTCACACTTTCGCATTCAATTATGTTCTTTACAAAATAAGAGGCGTTGCGATGATTCTGCAATAAGAAGATCTGCAAATAATAGCAAGCAGAATCTATCCCCTGAACTGTACACAGACGAAAGCTGCCGGGTATTGGGCGACAGAGTAGAACATACATTTGCAGCTCATCACCTTTAAGGTGATCCAGTTCTGCTTAAAAAAGCGGGGCTAAAAAGAACAATTGGCTGATACAATTTACAAGATTACATCATTAAGTAAAGCATGGATATAAAAAGCATAGATTCTCAGACAATATAAATATATTTATAAAATAAAAGGAATGAGCATTATGACATGCTCTTGGCCGACTTGCAACGATTATGAGCCCATTCTTTAATTGCTGGTGCTTCTGAGACTTGACTTGCATGTATTCCTGAGGGGAAATTTCTATCACGGTTTCTTCCGTAACTTATGACGGCAACTTCCCCCGCAAAAAAGGTCTGCTGTGACCGAAATGATAGTGAGCCCACGAGAGTGGAAAATGTCTTTGTTAAGATCAAAGAGCCAACACACCCTTAAATCAAACTGCAGGGCTAGCAGACGACTTGACTGTTATACAAGTGACATCTGCCGGCATCAGCCAATCAGAAACACAGCTCACCTTGCAGTTGGAAATAAGCGACGGGTCTACAGTGATCGTTTCAGGGCATGCTTCCCGGGCTGAGGCCGGCGCTCTCGGTGGAGACGGAGCGGACCAAATCCTCTACCCACCGCACCTCCGAGGCCACCTGCTCCGCCAGCGCCTCGTAACGGTTCTCCAGGCGGCCGAACTTGCGCTTGAGGGCGTTTGCCGCCAGCATCGCCGCCCGGGCCTCCTCCTGGCTCTGCCGGCGCTGCGTCTGAGCTCGCTGGAGCTCCTGCCGCACGGTGCCCAGGTCGCTGGCGATGCTCAGGTTCTCCTCCTTGTACCACGCCTCCTTCTCCTCGTAGATGGAGAGCAGCGCGGCCACGTCGTCGCGACAGGAGCGCTGGTTGCGCTCCAGGTCCCGCAGGCCCTCCTCCGCCACGGCGATCTCCTCCAGCACCTGGGAGAAGCGCTCGAAGTTGACGTAGGTGTTGTTGGGCGGCATGCTGGAGTGGGACTTGATGGTGTACTCCTTCAGACGGGTGGTCTTCAGCCGCCGGCGTTCCGACTTGCGGCCGTGGTCTTCCGGGCGGACGTTGCGCCGCTTGATCGCCTGGGGCGGAGACGGGAGCAACCGGGCGAGTATAAATATTTGAACAGAGGATTGGAACGTCAAGATGAGAGCACAGCTCCAGCACAACTTTTGGTAATAACTAGCAACGGTATTCCATTTCATGTCCTCAAGACTAGGGTTAGGATCAACGCAACACCCACCTTGATCCAAGCATGCTCCAGGCTATCATCAATGGTCATTCTCTTCCTGCAAACAGAAGTGTGTCAGAGAAGACATGATGCAAAGTTCTGGGGTCTCATTTATAACCGTTGCGTACGCACAAAACGGGGCGTACGTGACTTTCCACGCCAAGGTTGTGATCTATAAAAAAACAACTTGACGGGAGAATGTGCACAGCCCTAAGCAAACTCTGACCCATGCGTACACATGGTTTGGAGGAAAAGGAGAATTGGCGACACAGATGGTGTGGTGGTGAACTGAAGTCAGACGGAAGAATTGTAGAGTGAGAAGAACGATTATGTTTTATCATCGCCCTTCATAAATTTAATTTCAACCATGCATTAAATCTATGTAATCAGAATAATTTAAGTCAACTGCGTTATAACTCCAGAAACATCTCCTTAGAATAGAAATAAAAAAATTCTCTAGATTTAATCCCGTCACTCCATACTGTCCACTGACGGCGCGACTGCAAACACATAATCAAATGTCAACTAAATCCCAAGTGTGGAAAACCAAGCCACCATCCTCATAACAATCGTTGTCCGTTCTCTTGATGCTTTTCATGACAAATCAGGCATCAAAAAGGGGTTATGTTCAAGAACATTATACGTGGGTGATTACAAACTGATTATCCAAGGTGTTCTCCGTCAGTCTTATTACCGTAACCCTATAGATACAGAGGTGAGCGCCGTGGTAATGCCGCACCATATGGCACTGCTGGCGGACCATGCAAATGGCAGGATTCGGAGGGAGAGGGTCTTTAGGGACCAGAACGATTTATTGGGACATAAAAATATGTACCTTTATGTCAGACCACTTCTTTTTTAATTCTTGGACTGTGCGCTCCGTGCTACTGACATAGTTCACTGCTGCAGCAACATGTTGCCACTCACTCTGCTTTTTGTTGTTGGGGATCCCAATCCTGTGACCGCCGAACAAAACTACTTTTCGGGCCTCCACCTCACCCACAAGTGTCTCCACTTCAACCTCAGTGAAATTTCGCTTTTTCGCTTTTCTCAGTCCTTCTGCCATTGTATCCGACAAGACATGATACTTGCATCGGAGTCTGTTTAATATGCAGATCGCATTCATGAGGTCGTTTGCATTGACCATTTATGGTTAAAAAGGGGCGTGTACAGGGCGGAACGTCAAGCTGATTCAGCTGCGCACACTTGTAGGCACTCTGTGATTTATAGAGCAAAGATTGCGTACGGTGTGCGTACGCAGGGTTTTATAATTCTGAATATTTTTTGGAGCACGCAAAACTTGGCTTTTGGGCGTACGTACACTTTTAGTAATGATCCCACGCACAGTTTTATAAATGAGACCCCTGAGCTTTTCGTCTCATCTCCAACCCTTCATATTTCCTTTCAAAACACAAGGTTGTGTGTGAGATCATAAACTCCATGTGTTCTCTACATAAACTGCCAAAATTAATGAATGACTGCCTGGCAGAAGTCTATGGCCAAAACCAAAAAAATATTAAATCCTTTTTAGGAAAATAAAACCTTGGAAAATACATAGTATGAAGATGAGAGCCACCGAGATCATTACCGAAGAAAGGAAACGATGTATGCTACGTAGCTTTGTATCACTCAGAGGAATTAAATCTTCCAGTGGACTTAATAAAAAAAAAAGCCTTTCGGCATTCACCTACCGTGAACCACCCCAGACAGTCCTGGCTGTCGATTGGTTGTACCAAGAACAATTGTCAAGAGTGTCCTTACTTGGGATCCTTGACCAGCAGGCGCCGTATGAATTCCTTGGCCAGCTCACTGGTATTGCTGAAGTATTCCTCGTCAAAGTCGTAGTTGACGGCCGAGATGTTGGCGAGGGTCTCCTGCTTGGTCTCGCCCAGGAATGGTGAAGCACCACTCAATCTTAGATGGAGAACAGGTTGATGAAGATGAGTCTTCAATAACAATACCAGAAATGCAGCGTAAAGTGCTCTATAATAGTGCATAGAGGCAGGGGTACATGCAAAGATATGTGGCGTTTAAAGTAGTACTCACAGAATATAAGTTATCACTCCAATGCTCCTGCATAGAGAATAAGGACTTGGCTTTAGTGATGATTGCCATATGGAGAACCACTCTTTTATTTAATTTCCTAAATCCACATAAATATCTCACCACATGTCTGCTTCCAGTCCGAGTGGCTCGTAATTGACTATCTCTGGTGCTGTAAACAACAAGTAAATTATGTTTAGTGAAAAAATCTCGGGAACTAGAACAGTTGACTTCAATGGAAGGAACTAGAACAGTTGACTTAAATGGAAATACGTTCAACGGGAATTTACCGACAAACTCTGGTGTTCCGAAGATGTTCTTGAACTCATTCCCTGCCTTGATCTGGTGAGCGATCCCAAAATCAATGAGCTTGATTCTGGGGTTTGGTACATTCTTGTCCAGCAGCATGATGTTTTCAGGCTGCATTAAAACACAAACACAAACAAAAACACACACACAAACACACACACACACACACATTAAAAGGCTTTCATAGTCTCATCTAAGCTAAACAACCAAATATTTTTTTTCGCGTGCATATAGCGTACCAAAAGATACATTCCCTGATAAGAGATTTTCAAGCCAAGTTTAAAATGGATGAGGTTGCCCACAAACTCATAACAGCTGTATCCTTCTGCAAAGTAAGTCCTTGTCAGCATTGAAAAAAAAAAAGTAAAACCTTCCCCAGTGTCAACAAGTATGCGGCTGACTCAGGCCTCAGCTTGCACCTCCATTTCAAAGCGGGGAAAAATGCCATACTAAAAAGACACCCAGGAAAGTATGAGATTTCCCTAGACATTTCGTAACCCCTTCTGGGTACAGGGAAGTGGTGCGAATGACTGTCTCCCTGCCCATAACATGACTCACAACAGCATTGTCTGGTAGCGGCACGACAACTATAATCAAAAAGAAAATCCTCAACACGTCACATAGTTACCATACAAACAAACCAACAACAACCGCTCCGACTGGGTCTCCTTAAAGGTTGGGTATGGAATTCTCTTTTTTGGCCATTTTTGCAAAATTACTTGAAATCCTTATCATAACCGATATGGATTTTTAGGGCCAATGACGATACCGATTTTTTTCGTCAGCCTTAGCCAATGACCGATACAGGCTGCCGATTTTTTTCTGAGACGATATTTCGAGCCGATTATTATTATTATTTGCTCGCTCAATTATCATAAAAATGACACAATGATGATTACAAATGTAACAAGTCTCAATTTAAAAAGGGAACATTTATTGAACTGTCTGTCTGTAACTCATGGCCAAAATATATATACATATATATATATAAGAAATCTGTAATATCGGCCAGATAATATCGGCCAGCCGGTATAACGGTCGATCACTATCTTTAACAGGGCTCACCTTGAGGTCAAAGTGCGCGATGCGTTTGGAGTGGAGGTAGTGGACGCCGTCCAGGATCTGCTTGAGGAACTGCGTGGCCTCCTCCTCCGTCAGGGACTCCTTCTCGGCCAGGAAGTCAAAGAGCTCGCCGCCGGACACCAGCTCCAGGATCAGGATGACGTCCGTCTTGTTCTCGAAGATGTCGTGCAGCGTGATGATGTTGCTGTGCTGGATCTCGCGCAGGATGTTCACCTCGCGCTCAATCTCCTCGCGGCTCACGCCGCGGCGGCTGGACGACAGGCGCCGCTTCTTGATGAACTTGGCGGCGTAGTCTTGGCCCGAGCCCTTGTCCTTGCACTTGCGGACGATGGCGAACTGCCCGCTGTGGAGGAGGCCACACACATTGTTTACACATCAGAAGAGTGTCATACAATGCATGTGTGTGTGCATTGTCTTTTCATTTTTCTCCTAGAAGTGCATCTGTTGCTAAGTATCCACCGGTGTTGAATTACAAATTAAAAAAAACTGGATGTCAAAATACTGGGGGGTCCACACACACACACACACACACACACACACACACACACACACACACACACACACACACACACACACACACGGGAAGAGAGAGGCAGTGATGCCATGACTTTGGTGCATTACTGCAGAAAAACACCTCTTCCCTACAAGAGGTAAAGCTACAGAGTTCCACTCCAACGAGATGACTCATTCATGAGGCTCTACTCTGGCTCGCAGCGGATATACACTACACAGTAATTATAGAGCCAAATCATGAGCAGCCGCTCTCGGAGTCTAGCGATGTACTTCATGAAGGCTCACAATGAGTGCCAGAATTTTTCTTCAAGCAATTGTTTGGTTGTAGGACCATTGTTCAAAGGAACTTACCTCCCCAACTCCTCTCCCATTTCATAGAACACCTCAACATCCTCCTGCCTGAAGCCAGCCATGTTGTGCCAACGGTGAATACAGTATGGAGGAATGCCTGTGGCTTAACTAAAGCAATGGAGACGGAACAAATTGATTAATACAATGAAGAAAACTTTGAGCAGATATGGTGCCATGAGGTAAAGACCATACAGGAGCCATAAATAATCCCCCCCCCCCCACGTAGTTACCACTCTGAAAGAGGGGGAATATCAGTCCTTATTTGGCCAGAGTCAACATAGTGAAATACTTATTTTTTTAACACTGGCTAGTGAGGGAAATCTGCATTCCAGTCCAACTGACGTCATTCCCTTCCCTGGACCACTCGTCTCAAATTAAAGGGAAGGGAGTCACGGCTATTTGTTTATACAAAAGCCCGGAACCAGAAAAATAAGAATATCGCAACAAAAGGCTAACTGGTTGGTTTTAAGATTTAGCACACGCTTGCTACACACAATACACGCATCAAACAAACAAGGACACTTTATACACCAACATAGCATCGTGACAGCTTCTACAAAAGTAAATGTCACAATCGTGTGTCCTAAATGGCGCATACTCATTCAGCTAGGTTGGAGAGATCCCAGACGAACGTCCAAACAAAGCTGTCTAATAGGCTCGCAAAAGATAAGCGACTATGGAGAACTTAATGATAGCTAACGTGGCTATCTGGCTAGCCTAGCAAAGCTTAGCACCTCGATGTATGTTACGCTTTAAATAATATATCCTTATACGCGGCCCATGACATTGAAAGAACAATACGATGAAGACTGACCTCGCATAATAACAAAAGGCGTACATAAAGTAGCAGGACTTACATTATGTCTGCCGAGGAGTACTGCATTCCCTGAAGGGAGTAGGTTAGAGATCCTGGTGGCTAGTGAAGCAGGAGGACGGACATATGGAATGACATCATACTGAAGTGAATCAACTCTCACACGACTGTGATGTGGTATTACCTTTCCTGGTTTACAGGATAGAGCAGGTTCAGCAGTGATTTAGTTGGTTCAGAGGAACCGCATGAGTGGGTTTTTCAAATGTAAAGTGTAGCTAGCATTTGATCAAAGTTGTATCGACTTTTGTAAAGACACATAACAAGTTTTACCAAAACGTGTCAGCGTCTGAGCACATAGTTTTCTTAGAATTCATCAAGGGAAGCTTTTGGCATAATAAATTATGTCAAAAAGTGTGTTCCCTGACCGGGAATCGAACCCGGGCCGCGGCGGTGAGAGCGCCGAATCCTAACCACTAGACCACCAGGGAAACTGAAAGCGTTAAAGGTTTACTACATTATAAACAGACACATTTATAGCACTTCCAACATTGCTAACCTGATATTATTCAACAATAGTTTCTGTGAAGCACTACGTATTTATTTCCACATTTAAATAGTAGAAAATCAAACGTGCAATCATTAAAAAAGTCAAGTGAAAGTAATGCTATCATCGAGTTTAGCTGGTTCAATGTGTGTGTATTAAAGCGTACTATTAAATGGGATTGTCAAGCCTCGACCATTAAACCTACTAGAACAACAATAAAACCAGACATAAAGTTGCCAAAATTCCACATAAAAACGTTATATTTGATGCCATGCGCCAGAATTGCAATTCTAATGTTAATTATGTTTTGATAGACATTCAAATTGACCCAATCAAGCGATAAATGCACCCTTGCTATAAATCAGACATCCAATAATAACCTTACTGCAGAAAATGGGCGGGTCCAACAGCCAAACAGCTGGTGGCCGCACTGTGTCGCTCGCTCAGTGTGGTTGATGGGGAAACCATAGGGAAACAACAAGCAGGCAGGAATCATGGATTGGGTCTCAATAAACCTGATCTGGGCCGCTATTTTCATCCAAAAGGTAACACGCTGAAGTCGTTGTTCGTTGTGAATAATTGACGCATCCACACAACATTACGACACGAGAGTTGTCGGCGTCCTTCTTTCTCAAGATGTGTAATGATTAGCTTGTAATGTAGCGCTGTTAGCTTTCGGAGATAGCCAACTGAAAAGGTGACACACAACGTTTGTCTTTATGTTTAGCTCAACGGAAAAGATGAGAGGACTCGTGGTGCTGTCTGGCCTACAGAGTATAACTGTACTAACATACCTCCACCGTTGGTCTCACTTTTGACAAAAGGATAGCTTAAATACAGCCTGTGTTCGAGCGTAATGGTATATTTTGTACCATTGGCCATGAGACAAATGCGCCATCAAAGTGTGAGGAGTCGGTAGCAGAAACCTGCTTGCCAAATAGTTGCTTACCTTTGCATTGTATTCTTAATGCGCGTTAAAATAGAATTCAGTTAAAGCAATATACTTGAATAATTCAGATCGTTTAACTATTTGTATTTACTTACCGTTGCTGTTATTTTATGTTGTGTTGTATAAAGGTCGTAGGCGAGTATGGCATGGCTCACTTCAACGACAAAGACGATAGCAAAGGAAAAGATTACTGCATTTTCTTCAACTCCCAGTGGGCACGTCTACCCCAGGACCTCAACAAAGCAGTAAGAAGTTGAAAAAGTTCCGTTTAACAATTAAAGTAAAATATAAGTGTTTCATATTTTTCATTTATTTATAATTTTCGCTTCGTGTTCATCTAGTCCCGTCTCCAGATTCATGACCTCACAGCGTCGGTGCTGTGCTCAGCCTCTGAGGTCCCCGATGGGGGCTTCCCTAACCGCATACCCATGGTGATGAGGGGCAACTGCACCTTCTACGAGAAGGTGCGACTGGCCCAGATCAACGGTGCCAAGGGCATACTCATTGTCAGCAAGGACCGTCTGGTGAGGGGGGGGCGGCTCGTTTTATTCATCATAACACAATCATAAAATAGCTTGACAATGACATTTGGGTTTGTGGATAAGAAAAGGCTAGACACAACTTTATGTTCATGTTCGTGACTATATAATCTATTTTATTTTCTGCAATGTGCGGTAATGTGTTTTGAATTATTCACTCCCTGCTAATGTTTCTTCAATATGCTTAATTCACTGTTTATTACAGACGCCACCAGCTGGAAACAAGACCCAGTATGAGGAGATCGATATCCCCGTAGCACTGCTCAGCTACACTGACATGCTGGATATTAGCAAGGTAAGAGATGACTAAGTCACATTCGGTCACAGGGGTGAGCAGACATTGTGGAATGAAATGCTAAATGTATTATCAAACTGCGCAAAAGCTAATATGAATCATGGTGAAGTCCAGTTTGAAGTGAGACCATTCAGTATTATATTTCATAACTTATTCATGCCGATGGAATAACATCATTAAACATCAACTTAAAATATTAACATCTTAATTTCCCAAAAATATTTACTCTGAGTACAGTCTCATCTTAAAGGCTGTCTTGATAATGTCTCATTGTATTCCTTTTTCATTGGTTATTACTCTTTGGTATCAGTGTCCAGAGCAAAGTACAAAATAAACGACTCATTCGTTTAGGACCCTTCAGAAGAGCTCCTTTTCATTGGGGAGCTGGCGCTGTGTGTGTATGTGTGTGCGTCTGATTTCCCACTAGAAGTTATCTCATGTTGTGTTGCTCGGACTCCTGCAGAACTTTGGGGATGAAAGAGAGGTGGCCATGTATGCTCCCAAGGAGCCCGTGTTGGACTACAACATGGTCATCATCTTCATCATGGCCGTGGGCACGGTAGCCATGGGCGGCTACCTGGCTGGTAGCCGAGACACCAAAAAGTATGTGGAGTGGAGTGAGGGTTTGAAAATAATTTTCTTTTTTAGTTTTTTGGGTAATTCAGTATTCTCATGCTACTACTGATACAGTAGTTCTTAAATTGTACAATGAATGCAACTCTTTGTACTCTCTGCTGCCAAGTTTGACCTAAGGGCAATTCACTTGGATAGTAATTCCTTTCTTTTTTTTCTACCGTTTAATTTTTGTTTAGTTGTACAGAAAAAGGCTATTTGTGTTTGCAAGTTGTCATTTTCAGCCTGTTCCAAGCCTTCAGCCAAGGGCCTTCTGCCCACATAGTCACTGAGTGTTCTGCTCTGTTACCAATGGCGACTAAGGCGAAGACCGCTTTGTTGTCATCAAAGGCCGGTCGAGTGACTCAAGAGTCTAAATCCATCTAGATTTCGCCCTCTTCTACTGGTACTATAGTTACAAAGGGCAAGGTCGTCGGGGCCTCTGTTGGTGTCAGGAAGATAGAAAAAGGCTAAGAGATGAAAAGATAAGAGATGTTGAGACAAGCATCGACTTCTTCTTACTATTACTATTACACCAACAAGTACACTCACAGGCTGTTTTTTTGACAGATGCCAGTGTTAAACTGTTTTGGGTGTATAACAATCCTCTTCTTGGGTATTCCCTAACAATTGAGGTAGACGGGGACCTCACTACCAGCTTTGATAAACTTTCCCTTGTCCCTACAGGCGCTACATGAAGCACAAGCGGGACGACGGCAACGAGAAGCAGGACGAGGAGACGGTGGACGTCACACCCATCATGATCTCCGTGTTCGTCGCCATGTGCTGCACCATGCTGCTGCTCCTCTACTACTTCTACGACTACCTGGGTACGCGCGCACTACACGCTACGGCCATACCACAACTTTACTGTGTTCCAACATGGCTTTACAAAACAATATGCATCATGTGTAGAATGCTAGCTAGTTTATCATCTACAAATGGCTGATCTTCAATTGTTACACGCGTTTTCTCCCCATGGGTTCCTTTTAGCCATTTGGGTGATAGCCATCTTCTGCATAGCGTCTTCCGTGGGCTTGTACAGCTGCCTGTGGCCTTTTGTCAGAAGAATGCCTTGCTGCAATTGCAGGTGAGCCCGCTCAAATTGAGTTTAACTGTGTGTACATTCAATTGTTTGCTTTGAAAGATTTGGGGTCCAGCAGCCCTCCCTTGTAGCATCCAACCATTGCTTTCTTGAGTTGTGTTGTAAAGTATGGGTACTCACTCCCTCTGAACTCTCAGGTGGACACCCTTCTTCATGAATGTTCTAATAACAATATTAAACATTTCATTTAAAAGCGCCGTTCTCAGAATGAAGGACACTGCAAATATGCAACATAAAGCAAAACACAAAATCAACACTTTAAAAGAGGACTTAGTCAGTAGGCAAGGGGTACTGCTCTTGGCCAGTATTAATGTTCCTTAATAGACCCACCATCTGTCATGAAACGTTATGTTATGTACCCCCTCCCATCAACAGGCAGCACATTTGCAAACGTGACTAACAACAAATATTTAGTGTCTCCATTTACCGTTTGTCACACATACAACGAACCCATGTGACACGATGTGTTTGCGGACGTCCTTTCAACGTGTTTACTGTGGTTATTGTGGCAGGGTCCCGGAAAACAACCTGCCCTACCTGCACAAGCGGCCGCAGATCCGCAGTCTGCTGCTGTCCGCCTTCTGCATCGGTGTCAGCGTCACCTGGGCCGTGTTCCGCAATGAGGACCAGTGAGTACAGGGGGACACGCACACGCACACGCAAACACACACACACCTGGCAGATCAAATGTAAAGGAGAAAAACATGAGCCAGGTACATTAGGGAAAGTGGTGGTGTCTGTACATTAGGATCTCCATTAAAACGTGACAGAGCTCCCATTTCGGGTATCTGTTTGCTCCTGTAAACCAGTCGAGTGGTTACCGAGGTATCGGGTTTCCCCTTTGTGCCTAACCAAGCCCAAGAGTACCAGAGTGGCAAAACTTGCCTAAAGAGCTTTCCCTTTTTACGCGAGAGCCCACCAGCGCCCCCCGCAGGTGACAAATGCTGTGTTCACAGGCAACAGGCTCTATAAACATCCAAAAGTCTGTTCTAGATGGTGCTAAAGTCTTATTTTATCCTTAATGTCGTGGTTGAACGGCTGTTTGTTTTTGGCCGGCCATGTGTGTCCCAGCATGGGGGGGGGATGTCTTTTGTGTCTACATACAGTGTGCCTTTGTTTCACCCCCCAGGTGGGCCTGGGTGCTACAAGACACCCTGGGTATCGCTTTCTGCCTCTACATGCTCAAAACAATCCGACTGCCCACGTTTAAGGTGTGTAGGTGACCGCGCGCTTATGCACCGCTGACACAACATTTGTTGTTGTGTTTTAACGTTTCAAAAAGTCCTTGTTTGCTACTTTATCTGCAGAGTGAACTCTTTTAAATGAGTTGTGCATCTCCCGTCTCTTTTCCTTTGCAGGCCTGCACTTTACTCTTGGTGGTGCTTTTTGTCTACGATATCTTCTTTGTATTTATTACTCCGTTCCTCACGAAGGTAAGTGAAAGGTTGAATATTCATGCATTTCGTGCATACCTTTGAGTTGATTATTTCTGGTGGTAGTGGACGGTCACTGGGAACTCAACTGAGCCTCCTCGTCTCTCCCCCTCAGAGCCGGGAGAGCATCATGGTGGAGGTGGCGGCCGGCCCCTCTGACTCCTTCTCTCATGAAAAGGTCAGCTTGTTTATGTTTTTCTTTGCTTCATTAGGTGTGTTTCAGATCAAGCATGCGTTGCGTTGCATAACATAATGCATTCTGGGATAAAAACGTCAGAAATGCTGGTGATAGCTTCCCTATGCGACATGTCACATGGCTTTAAAATAGCACTCCAGGGTAACTCCCTCCGTCTGCTTTTCTGTGCATATGGTATTAAATTAATGCAGACATAAGACACTGCATATCAAAACGTTGCCCTAGTTGGATGGAATTTCCCATGCGAGAAATGCCATAACTAAAAAATGCCAAAAATAGAAGACTGACCTTTCCCTTCGTCACTCATGTTAATATTTTATGAGGGAAAGGGGCTTCAGACTGTTTAAGGAAACGACAGTTGGCAAACCAAATCCCTTGGCTTCACTGGGTGGGCCATCTTCTTTCTTCAAACTATGAAGTGCACCTGTGTCCGACTTGACATAGTAGAAACTTGAGGTGTTTCTGACGAGTTCAGGCGGATCCTCAAGTCTCGTGCATTTACTTACTTACTGCCCTTTATGCCTACTGGCATGTAGGGTAGCAACAAAGGATCTCCACTCCTGTCTGTTTTGGGCGAGCTTTTGGATTGAACTCCAGGTCTGCTTCATGTCTTTCAGTTCTTTCTCCACTGTTCGACGCCAGGTTTCTTTGGGTCGTCCTCTCTTTCGCTTGCCTTCGGGTGTCCAGTGTAGGGCGGTTTTTGTAATGTCATCCTGTTCTTTTCGCATGATGTGTCCAATCCATCTCCACCGCCTTCTTGTAATGATGGTCTCTATACTTTCTTGGTTGGTCCGAGCAAGTAAATGCTGGTTGGAGATGGTGTTAGGCCAGAGAATACGTATGATTATTCTGAGGTTTCTTGTGTGGAATGCAGAGATCTTGGAAAGGTCTTTCTCTGTCATCCTCCAGCATTCAAAGCTGTATAGTAAGGTGCATGCATGCGCTCAAATGCAGGCGATCTGAAACTTAGCCATTCATTCAATATTTTGCCGGCCTCACATTGGTTGTATTTTAGAGGGTTTGTAAGCCCCCGTTTAACTTCCCCGAAGAACGGGAAGACACAAGTGGCCTTTCTTGCTACTGGTTTATAAGAAGGCCTCACTCCAAATCCACCATGAAACTAAACACAGTACACAGACAGAAAATAGAGAAACCATGTTAGCTTAACATAACACAATAGCATGAACAGCAGACTGTATTTTTGGTTGCATGCCACAAAGAAGTGAATCGTCCTTGAGTCTTCCTTATAAGCGTTCTCATAAATTAAAGTGTGTGACGAGCATATAAACTTTCACTGGTGCATACTGCATACACAATGTCCTTGCTTGCTGCTTCTCAGTCGAGGGAAGACCAATGGGGCTTGTGCTTAACTTTAAGCTGAGACTTCTTAATAATACTACGACGACGACTACTACATGAAATAATGTAGATAACACTAAGAAATTCTCAAGCTGTGAAGCTTTTTCGAAGATCGATGACAGTTTTAGGTTTGGTGGAATCTCAGTCGATCCTGCACGCTGTGTTTGTGTGATCATTTACTTTATATATGGCAGCCCGGGGTACTGAGAATATTAAATCACAGGCCAAAACAAACAAAATGTTCCTACCCGGAATGTCAAATCCTACAACGTATGTTGGTTGCCGGGGAAGCCAGTATTTCCTTAATCTCAGATGATGTATCGAGGTCATTTTCGGATGTAGTTCAGTGAATGTTGCACATTGTACCTTTTTAAGTAAGCATGGTCCTTTTGCATTGTGTTCCAGCTCCCTATGGTGCTGAAGGTGCCCAGGCTGAACTCCTCCCCCCTGGCCCTGTGCGACCGGCCCTTCTCCCTGCTGGGCTTTGGGGACGTCCTGGTACCAGGTAACCAACAACTAACACTTGTTATTGTCAATGCATCTTCCGCAACCCTGGGCGGTGCTAAGTAATGCTGTCTGTGCAGGGCTCCTGGTGGCGTACTGTCACAGGTTTGACATCCTCACCCACTCCTCCAGGATCTACTTTGTGGCCTGCACTATTGGTAGGTACCTGTCAGACCTTGAGTCCGGCGGATTGGCTGTGGTGTAACTTTATTTTCACTGGTTTGATACACTATCCCTAAAACGGTGCCCAAAGCATACAATCTTCATCACTCCTAAGAATAAAAATCACATTTGAATTCCTAGACTTCGTATCCGTTGCACATTGCGTTTTGTATCGTCTCACTACAACTGAACAGTAACAACAGGAACCCAGGCCTGTGTGAGTGGACGCTCCCGTTTGACAGATCTCCCTTTGTCCCTCCCGCTCTCTCAGCCTACGGCGTCGGCCTGCTGATCACCTTTGTGGCGCTGGCCGTGATGAAGATGGGCCAGCCAGCCTTGCTCTACCTGGTGCCCTGCACTTTACTCACCAGCCTGGCGGTGGCGCTGTGGCGCAGGGAGCTGCCCCAGTTCTGGTCTGGGAGTGGATTTGTGGTGAATACCAGTTTGATATGAGTGCCCTCTACGGATCAACCCCCACCCCCTGTCCTTAAAAAAGAAAAAGATTCCACCAAAAAAAGCCCACCAGGACACGCAGAGAAATCTATATTGTGCGCAATAAAGTAGAAATTCAAGTTGAGTGACAGCGTGGCTGCATTTGTTTTGAATGATTCCACCGTACCAACCGACCCTCTGTGTAACCCCTGCCCCAAACCAACCCCCCTCCCCCTCTCTCTCCTGTTCCGTTTTACTGCAGTCTGGTGCTGCGGACGCGCCTGTCTATGAATGTCACTGCAGGTATCCTATCTGGGCTTGCCTTCGAATTTCTCTTTTTTTCTTTAACCCCACTGAAGGTTATTTTGAGTCCCCCCCTCCCCCACCTCTCTAAGGAGAGGAGCCGTCCCCCTCCCCTTGGGTTTTACCTTGCTGAACCAGCCATTATTTAAAGGTGCTAGCCCACGCCATGGGAGCTAATGAACAATGTTGTGTAAAGTTAAAGGTCAACCCAGGGCACATCTCTAGCCACGCCTATTCAACATACAGTAATGCCTCTGACCCCCCCCCCCCCCCCCCAACCACCACCACCAGAATGTGGCAAACGGCTCTCATTACATTGGCTGGTTCAATGACTTAAACCAACTCAAATTGACACCATGCGGACAGAGGGAGGACTGTACTTGTTTGTCAACCCCCCTCACACCCCTCCACGATCCTCCTTTTGTCTCTAACTTTATCGTGTTCTTGATCGTCCCGATGCTGCGTTGTCTTGTGTGCCCGGGCCAGTCCTCTCATCCCCGATACTGTGTTTTCCCTCCTCCCTCCCCCCTGCAGCCTGCCATAGCGCGCACGCCGATTAACTGTACTCAAACCGCGGCCCCGCCCACAGAGGAGTCCTTGACCAATCCTGAGCCGCACAGCCCAGAGCCCACCAATCAGAGTGAGGACACTCAGGAAACATCCTCCACCAACAAGAGAGCGGAGCACAGATTGGAATAAAATCAAAAAAGGAAAACTTCTAGAGACTTGGAGTGCGGCATTATATATACATATATTTATATGTGTATATTAATTGTTATATTGGTTGTTTGTTATTTTATTTCTCAGACTGTACATTAGAACACTTGAATTGAATTGCAATGGCCGATTTTAGTGTTGACATCTGTAAGTGTAATAACTATCAAAAGAAACTATTGAGGTAGCTGGTGGGGTACGGGGCCACACCTGGTGTGAAACTGATCTTGGACCAGACCCTCACACTAAGGCCCTCCCTCCTCGCTGCTGTACTGTGCTGCCTTTCACCAACAAAGGGAACCAAGCACTCAGTCGGTCTACACTACGTGCATTATTTCCCCCAACAAAAGATTGCTCGGGAGCAAAATAACTGGAATACTACATCCGTACAAACACTACAATGAAGGATTTTTTTAAAGTCAATATATTGCTTTTATCTATTGCTTTGGCCCAGTATTTACTGTCACGGTGAAGACATTTTGGCTGAAGGGATTTGTTACTTTAAGTAATGGTGTAACCATGGTTTATCAAACCACAAGCACTCAATGTATTTGTATTGTCCTGTGTAGTTGGGATTATTATATTTTGTAGCTAACCATTTTTTTGGATTCATTTAATTTTGCATGCTGTTTTTTTTTTGTACGGAACAGTAATATTAAACCAGTGCCCAATGTTGATATCATGTATCGGTGAAACGACAACCAGTATTCAGTGTCTTAGTTGACTATGTCAAGGATTCTTCTGTTCTGCCTTCATCGGACCATGGGTTAACTGGGAGCGCTGCACCTAGTTTTGATGTGGGTGCTGTGACCACCGTCAGATGACTGAGCTGCTCACAGAGGTCGCAGAGTTCTCATCATCTGTCCTGTACTTATTTTGCACATGTTCTTAGTTTTGTATTATCGATGGAGAAACAAGAAAAATGTATACTGGTTTACTCCTTACATGCGTTTGAGATTTCAGAATAACCCCGTATTCCATCAGTGTGGGAGGCAGGAGTTCCTATGCTAAGGGTTTCACAGGGTCCTCACAGACAAGCAGACATTTCTATAAATTGGATGCGATTTGGGAATAGTGTTACTTAGGTTTGGTTCAAAAGGCAAGACTACACAAGCAGCTTACTTGTATGCGAGTAATTGCTATAGAAAGCACATTACAGATTATTCACCATTGCGTGATATCAGGCTTCATTTTGATACCTCTTTTAAGGTTTCAATGTTATATGAAAATAAAAAGGTATTGGATTCAACATATGTATTTATGGAAAAGAAAAGATGTGCAACACTTGTACAGTTGTTGCTCTATACATCCCTGAAAAATACTCAAACCCTTCCGAAGTAAAATATATATCTGATTTTGATGGACTATTGCCATTTTGGATCCTTACAATAAACCAGAATAAAACTCGTACCCGTTTGTTTCTTTACAGCCAACTGAGTCACAACGGCCTTGAAAAGCTGTAACTCTCCAACAGGATAACATCAGTCTGTTTGTTGCGCGCTCTAAAGGCTTTTATCCAAAGCACTTTGCAGTGCTTTAGTGAACAGATTTTATTTTTTTGAAATGCAGCACTGTGGGGAGCAAATCCCATTAGACTTTGCACTTCTAAGCCAGGCAGGGTCTCTGGTGTTTGATGTGTGGTTCTTCCCCGTAGGTTTTAATTAAATGACACCAAACTGGTGTCAGAGTCTTGTACAGTCAGTCAGAGATTATATTTGACAGTTTAAGCAAAGTAAAAGTCCATAAATGACAAAGTAAATTAACTCAAATGCGTTTGTTTTTATTTTACAGCATATGAACTGGCTTCATCACAGATGTGTAATAGTAGGGGCCGACACAGGTGTATCTCAGGACATTAATTAAGGGCACAGACCTATAATTAACTTCATGAGCTACACCTGTTTTCACCACTACACCTCTATAGGAAAGACACATTCTGAACGTAAAACATAGCTTACACCGTCACTTCTGAATGCTTTTGAGGAACACTAATAAACTTGCGATAGACAAAAGCGACAATTTTAACTTGCTTCTTTTTTTTGTTTCTAAAACAATCTAAAATTGAGACAGTTCAGCTTTCGTCTAGACTGGGCACAGCCATCCAAAAGATTACACACAATTCAACAAAATTGGCAACAATCGATCCTCAAAATAAGGCATAAACACATTTGATAACCTTCAATGCAGGGTTCACTCCATTACGAACAAGCCATTCTGTTGTGCAGAATAAAAGAGCAGGGATATTTCTTCTGAAAGCAGTTGGTTGGCACTTAAAAGCAGTAGGGTATGGTGGATGTACTCACTCCAGATTGTCTTGTCGTGTCTGGTCTTCATATGAGAAGAGGATAACTGCTGAGGTTTCCCACCGAGTGCTGAAAGGTTACTGGCAGAGGCTTATTTCAGCTTCCAAAAAGCATATACATTTTCTCTGGCAAAGTCTTTGGTAAAAAGAACAAGAACGAATCCTTAAAAACATAAACAATCTCCCGTCGGTAAATGGACGCCTTAAAATATAACTTCATTTTTTTAACAAAACTATGTAAAACATCAATAATGTCATAAGACATCTCGTTTTCTTTTCCAGAATATCTTCCTAAAATGTAACCCCCTTCGAGTCAGCGGCAGAGTCTTTGTAACAGCTGATTCCAATCATCCATAACGAACATATCCTTTAGCCAATCGGAGGCCGGACGTCAGTGAGCTCCGCCCCTCCTAAAGGAACACCTCACGCTTCTTCTCCTTCTTGAGCAAGTCTTTGGGGAAGGGTGGAGGGGGTGGAGGCGGGGGGTCGGGGCTCCTAATGTGAGTGCTGAACGACGGGGACGGCTTGACGTTGATGGGGGGCGTTGGTCGGGTGAACCGATCTATGGGGGGGGGGGGGAAACCCTGATATGAAACGGACCTCGTGTGAAATGAGTCAGTAACGATTGAGAGCGCATTTAGCTGCCGGGTGAATACTTATATGTATGTATAAATGCATGGTATTTATACTATTTAAGGTCAAACCATATCAACTTAAAACACAGATAAATGTGTTTATGTCTTTAAATAAAGAGTCCTGCTACTTTAAATGCACAAGCCCTGTTTTAATAACGATGAACCTACCCTGGGCATTCGTACTTGTATATGGAAGTAACGGCAGTGTGTGTGTGTGTGTAGGTGGGAGAACCACCTGGGACTCTCAGGGTCTCTTACCTGAGTTGATCACCTGGGGGCTGGGGCTCGCCTTACTTACGGCCCTCAGACTGCCCCCCTCGTTCCCGGTCACCTTGATGGGCACCACCTGACTCATGTCAATAGACGCTGGGGGGAGAGGGAGGGCGAGGTTATGAAATGAGCTTCACCCTTTGGTGCGCGTATTGCTATGGCTGCCGTAAGACCCCCGCCGATAGGTGTCACGGTTCACTAACAGGGGTTTTCCGGCAATATAGTGTACGTCAAAGTTCCCTGACAGGGTTCTTCCGCCGATAAGTCATAGTATTCATTTCCATAACAGGGGTTTTCAAAAGGAGATATATATTTTTTAACCATGTGCTTCTCGCCCAGAAGTATGATTGTGGAACTTTCTTTATAAAAAAAATAAATAGAATACTCTAAAAAGAAGCCTGCATGGCGGTTATAGATGGTGTATTGTATTGTCTACACCAGTAATGAAACCCAAACCCTCCGGTGGCGCCGTGCGTACCTGCCCGCTGGTGGGAGCCCCGGTGGTGGCCCTTGGAGCTCTTGGTGCTCTTGGCCTTGCTGTGCACGGCCAGCTTGGTGGGGATCTGCTGCTGCACGCCGCCCTCCTTGTGGGGCTGGTTGGTGGTGCTGACCAGCTGCAGGGGCACCACCACCACCGGCTTGGGGCTCATGCTGTGCCTCCGCGGGGGCACCAACGGGGGCACCTCCCCCCCGCCGCCGCCCCCACCGCCGTGACCGCCGTGGTGGTGGTGGTGGGGATGGTGGACGTGGTTGTGGACGTGGTTGGTGGGGTGGATGTGGGGATCGGGGCTGACCCTCCTCTGGGCCACGCTGAACGACTGGGTCGCCCGCAGGAACTGAGAGAGGAGGGAGGGGTAGGGGAGAGGAGGGAGGGGTGGGGGAGAGGAGGGAGAGGAGGGAGGGGTGGGGGAGAGGAGGGAGGGGTGGGGGAGAGGAGGGAGAGGAGGGAGGGGGAGAGGAGGGAGAGGAGGGAGGGGTGGGGGAGAGGAGGGAGGGGTGGGGGAGAGGAGGGAGGGGTGGGGGAGAGGAGGGAGAGGAGGGAGGGGTGGGGGAGAGGTAAGAGGACAGAGGCTTTGATCGAAGCACTTAAACTCTGAACTCAAATACAAAACACAAAAAAAATCGGCTAAAGTGTGAAGAGCATTAATATAAATACAAATATAAGGAGACAAATAAACAAAAGAGAATATAACAACATAACAATATTAACAATAGAACCAGTCTCTCAGATCTCTATGAAACCAACAGAGAACTTCTCCTGGGCTCAGAGATGAACCCACAACGGCGTAGAGACAAGCAACTAAACAACGTTCAGTTGCTAGTTAATGCATGCGCGTGCCTGCGTGTGTGTGCCGGCGCGTGCCTGCGTGTCTTCCCGCGTGTGCGTGCGTGCGTGCTTTGGGGCCCCCACCTGGTCGCTCTGCTTCTGCTGCTTCAGCTGCTGCGTCTCCAGCAGCTGCCGCTCGCGCTCCACCTTCTGCGCGCTCTCCCGCAGCCGCACCAGGTCCCCCTGGTAGGCGGCGCGCTGGGCCTCCAGCTCCGCCCGCTCCGCCGCCAGCCGGCCGTCGCGCCGGACGTGCTCCTCGGCGCCGGCCGCCAGCTCCGCCTCCTGCCGCAGGGCGTGCACGCGCTGCCGCTCGCGCTCCTTCTCCCAGCGCTGCGCCTCCTGCCGGTGCGCCGCCTGCTGCCGCTGGAAGGCCGCCTGCTCCTCGCGCTGCTTCTCCAGGGTGCGCTGCCGCTCCTGCTCCAGCAGCAGGCCGCCGCTGTCGCGCCGCGACCCCCCGGCGCCGCCCGCCGCCGCCGCCGCCCCCCCCGAGGAGGCCGGCGCCGTCAGCCACCGCAGCTGCTGCAGGTCGGCGCGGCTGTCCTGCTGGGCGATGATGGCCTGGGAGGGGGGGGGGGGGTGAGAGGGTTAACAAACAATGAACAGCTAATAGGACGAACCGCATAGGCGGATAGAGGCGGGGTTTGCAGTCGACTGATTATCTAAAGTATGTATACTATATGTACAGGAGAAACCTTCATGGATGCATGAAAGACATGTACGAGTAGAGTCTGGGCTTACCTGCAAGCTGTAGAGCCGATTGGAGAGCTGGAGCACCCGGTTAAAGAGCTGAAGGGACAAGGAGGAGTCATTCTGTATTATTGATGTAGAAACACTGCAGTTCTAGAAACAGATGCAGCCCAAACAAGCAGTGGGACTGTCGTCTGGACGTGGTTACCTCCAGGTCAGCAGCAGACAAACGGGGGGAGTCCGGGTTCTGTATCGGAGTCTCGTCATCCGCCTGGAACGACAACAAATAGATGACAGATGAATGAATTATCATTAGTCATTATTTTTTACAAGGAAAGCCAAACCAACCAACCCACCCTAAAAAAGGATTTTAGATGGAAAGGATCTAGTGGGTTTCACACTATGGCTTTGTGTGTTGCTATTGATTGATCCTGGCATAAATCTCGACTTCAATGCCTTTTCCTAAGTTTTAAAAAGTAGGATAAAATGTCATTTTGGACTCAAAGTGCCCTCTATGGGTTAAACTATGCGTTGGTATGGTTAAAATGGTAATGGTTTAAAATCAGGGTGTACAGTCATGCTTTGACGTCACAGGCCCTCCTCCTCCCCCCTCCCCCCTCCTCCTCCTCCTCCCTCTCCTCCCACCTCCTCCTCCTCACTCCTCCTCCTCCTCCTCCTCCTCCTCCTCCTCCTCCAACCACTCCTCCTCCTCCTCCTCCTCCTCCTCCTCCTCCTCCCTCCTCCTCCCCCCACCTCTTCCTCCCTCACTCCTCCTCCTCCTCCTCCACTTACAGACAGCTCCCGGCTCTCTGCGTGGTGCTCCGGATCGAGGTCGTGGTCGAGGTTTTCCCCGTCGTGGTGTTCCGGTTCGTGGCGTTCCGTGTGGCGCTGCTCCGGATCGAGGCGCTCCAGGTCCTTGTGCACCGGGTCAGAGCGCTCCGGGTCCGGGTGTTCCGGGTCCGAGCTGGTGGAGAGACGGCCGTTCTCCAGGGGGTCGTCCTGCCCGCTGGCGCCCTCTGCATCTAGGGAGGACCAGCAAGAAAAACGGTCTCAAACGGGGCCAGACATTAAAAGGAGACGTATTACACCACCAGGTGTGAGTGTGATTAGCCTTACAAGCCGTTTTCGAAAATCTGCCTCATATGACATCACTAGTGGGCGTGTCCACCTAGATCTGTGCTGGATAGATCAGTCTAGCAGCCTACCCAGTTGACTGAAGTAAACGTTGCTCAACTATTCCAGCACAGATCTAGGTGGACACGCCCCGGGTGATGTCATATGGGGCAGATTTTCGAAACGGCTTGTAAGGCTAATCCCGCCCACTTGTGATGTCAGGCGAAGCAGTTTTTCTAAAACGTCTTGTGACGGCTAATCACACTCACACCTGGTGTTATAATAGGTCACCTTTAAAGTATTTGTATTGAAATAAACGGCTGAAATGAAATGTGAAAGCGTCCTTAAACCCAAGTACGTACGTACACACACACACACACACACACACACACACACACACACACACACACACACACACACACACACACACACACACACACACACACACACACACACACACACTCTACAAAAAGACACAAAATCTACAAAAAGACCAATGGGATTAATTCCCCTTGCCTTCGGCGGGTTGGCCAGGGGGCCTGGTCTCGAAACCCCCGAAGGTCTGGGCTCTGCGGAGAAGCAGGGGCGGCCCCTGGCTGTCATCCGCAGCCTGGTTTGGGTCCCTGATCCGGGCCAGCAGCAGGTCCTGCAGGCCCTCCACTGGAGGGGAAGAGGATCAAGAGACACACATGACAACAAACTGTTAGTGACTGAGGATGAAGGGCCAGTGAATTGACATGTAACATGCCATGTTTCATTTGTTACTGAATGAAACCCCAAAAGATCAAGAAACATTTTAGCACATACAATGGAGCGAATAATCTAACTGCTTTAAGTGTTGCAATATAGAAACCAGAGATAGAGAAATACATTCATGTGCACCATGTTTGGTAGTATCCTAGAATAAAAAAATGTAACGTCTCATTTGTTTGTGTTTCAATTAATTGGCAGAAGCGGAGATCAAAAAAAGGAAGGGAAATAAATTAAAAGTGAAAGATTGATTCAGAGTATATGTATTCACTGTATGTAGCTTTGACACAGTGTCTGGTGAAAGACTAAATCCTCATAGTGAATACTCATTTTGCCTTATTTCTTCACCCACATAACAAGTCTCACACATGTCAAAGGTGACATTATACCACCAGGTGTGAGTATGATTAGCCGTTACAAGCCATTTTGAGACTCGGCCTCTTCTGACACACCCACTTGTGATGTCAGAAGAGGCAGACTTCCAAAACAGCTTACGGGCCCTTTAAGCCCTCGGCTCTTACCGTCTCTGATGGCTCCCATGATCAGTGTCTCCCCCTGCTGGAGATCACTGGCGTCCCCCCGGAGCAGCAGTCTCTTCTGGGGGGTCTCCACGCCCGTGAGGTTCTCAGTGAAGAAGGCGAAGATCTGGAGCTTCTCCTGCAGGTTCTTCTCTATCAGCATGTCCCTCCGGGCCAGGGTCTCTGCACGACCAGAGAACCACAGACTCTCACGAAAACCATCAAACCGGGCACGTAACGATAGTAATGGACGTCAAAGAGCCCTTGCATACTTTCACAGCCAAACACAGATAATAATATGAATGCATTATTGTGTAGATATAAAGCAAACACAATCAAGTTATCAAACTATAGGAATTGGAACAGCAGTAAATAAATTAAATGTGTCAAAGATTGACCGAGTAAAAATACTAATTAAACACAATTATTAAACTCGAATCGCCCGTAACACCCATCCCATTGAGAACAGATGAAGGTGCATTGGTGTATTGTGCGTGTTTTTATTACCCTGGAACTCTTTTAGCTTGGTAGACCGGGCTTCCTCCTCCTCTTGACTCTTGACCTCTAATATTGGGCAGCTGCAACAGACAAAGATTTGTAAATCCTCAATTTTGGTCAAGATGTCACACTCACATTACTTTCAGGCAATCAGTGAGCGGTCTGCAAAAAAGCTTTTTGCATGGATGTATGCCCTATAGCTCCACATGAAAAAAAAAAAAAAAAAAAAAAATATATATATATATATATATATATATATATATATATATAATATCCAGCCATCAATTATAAAAGTGCTGATCTCAGCTGATCTAAGTGTCCTTCTCGCCCTCCGGTGGTCAGAAATCAATTCATGCTGCTTTACGCATTAGACAATTTACGCACATTAACTGCTTGACTTGGGAGCTACGGGAGCTCTCTGACCTTTCCACAGCTTGCCGTATAAGGGCCATCCAGGTGTTGCGCTCTGCTTTGGAGCGGGTGTGGATCTCGTACATCACATAATTGTCGGAGGAGGCACAGATGAGGAACATGGCCTTCTCCTCGTGAGCCACCTCCCTGACTATCAGACTCTGCAGGAAGATGACCGGAGACTTGTTGTCTTGCTGTGTTCAAGAGATAAAGAAAGAAAATTAAAGAGCTTCAAAAGAACAAGGTCAGAGTTAGACCCCGATCCCAGGCTGTGAATTTTCTTTTTTCAACCCACATGAGTGTCATGAGTCATGTTCAATGTTCAAAACACATGACTGCTGATTGCTGCATATTTTGTCATCAATTTTGGTTTGTTATAGCTAACGACACCAATGTATTGACTCAAAACTTGAGAGCCTGCATGGATTTTCTGGCACATTTCCATTGCATATATGCAGTATTTCATACTATTTACCAATATGAATACAAACAGAAATCAAATATCTAACTCAATTATGATTATTAAATAAAACAGATGATTAATTCTACAGTTGAACACGTTGCCATAAACTTTAAAAACAGGACTTTTTGCAATATCCAAGTCCCGCAGGCATGTATGACCAAAGTTTTACACTCATACACGAGGGGGGCTTAAGAGGTGCCTCAGGAGGTCTCTGCTCTCACCATGGTTTTAAAGGCCAGCTTCTGGTCTTTCTCCTGCAGCAGGATGAGAACATCGGTAAGGAGAAGAGCCTGGACCTCTGTGGGAGGAGGGAGCTAGCGATCAATCACAACACAGCCCCAGACCCACGCTAGGGGCGTTCTCAACACACCAGAACAGGAACTCACCCAACAAAACAAACCGCTGGGATCAAACAATGAGGGTGTTTTTTTGGAAGGAAAATAAGGGAGGTTTCGTTTTGGTATAAGCATATTTTTTTTGTATCTCAGTTTGACCTTAACAAACCGCCAGCAGAGTTTGCCGCTGCAAATGAGAGATCTGCTAAAGATTAATTCGAAATACTATTAAAAGGGATTTTTGGTTGACACAAGTAGTCAACAAGTGCAAATGGAGATGTAAGAACCAGACGGACAGGGGCGTTGTCAAAACACACGTCACCCACATACGAGAAGGGGTGCGCAGCCAATAGTACCACAGGGGTTTGTAGCAGGAAGTAACAAACACTGTGCCTCGCATTTACATAGTAGCTACCCGTTTGACAACTTTCTACATTGCATATAAAAATAAATAAATAACGTTCACCAACCCTTTGTGAGATTCAAAGAGAAAGGTGTTTTTACATCAAGTCATTGGTTGGGGTTTACTCACCCCTTAAACACCTTCTTCATTCAATCAGTCAAAAAATATAAAAAAATAAATAGAAATCTAGCGGTAGGTCACCTTTGAGTTTCCCGGAGGACTCCTTGATGGTGAAGGTGGCCTCGTTCTGCAGGGTGCGGCTGGCCTCCGTCAGGTCCTCCCGGCTGAACTGGCGTCCGTCCTTGAGCAGGCACTGGGACTTGGGCTCCAGGCGCTGGGCGATGTCCCTCAGACGGGCCGCATTCTTGAAGTCGCTCACCTGGCCGTCCACCTGGGAGATGCAGTCCCGGATCTGTGTCAGGGCGAGCGCCAGGGCAGTCTGCTCCTCGGTCTCTGATGGAGGTGGTGGGGTCGGGGACATCCAATCCGTTATTTAAACTGTCCATTTGGAAAACAACCTGCGTTTACCTAGACGTAGGGCTGCTCAAATATGGTAAACAAACGTTATCACGATTATTTTGGTCAATATTGAAATCACGACAATTCAAACGATTATTTTTGAGTTGGAAAACATGATGCATTTATTCAACATTTCTCTAAAAAACACATTGTAACTGAGAACTTCCGCCTTAAAACAATACACAAAATGTTCAAATAGAAAATGTTCAAATAGAAAGTAACACGTTTCCAGTCGTTTATACAAAAATTGTATGAATAAAATAAATACACAATATAAAGCTTCACCTCGAATATATAAGTAATTGTTTGACGCAAAAATCGAAAATGCGATAATAATTCGATTAATCGCACAGCCCTACCTAAACGCTGTAGATATTCACAATGGGAACAGTAGCCAACTAAAAAATGTCAAATATGGAACCTGAAGAGGTTCATACGTATAAAAACGTACTAACAGGCAGATCTTAGTGTTAAATATGTTAGTGAGTATCAGAGCCGAGGTAGAGGGTGGGGGAGGGAGACCAGATGTAGGATAACTTCCAGGGGTTAGCACGTCAATTGTGCATGCAAAGGCTCAAGCAATGGTTAGCAAAAGCTTGCAAAAGTCGACATTTCGTAACGGTTTGCTCACCCCTACTCTGCTGCTAGGTTCTGGTCCCCATTTCTTTTTAATCTCGTCAACGTATGCCATTGGGGCCTCACAGCACTTATTCAGTCCACTATCATTTAGTCTGGAGGTTTCAGTGTAACCCAGTCCTGGACATGATTAAAGGTGACATATTATACCTCCAGGTGTGAGTGTAAATAGCCCTTACAAGCCG
Source organism: Gadus macrocephalus (assembly GCF_031168955.1). Classification (NCBI taxonomy): domain Eukaryota; kingdom Metazoa; phylum Chordata; class Actinopteri; order Gadiformes; family Gadidae; genus Gadus; species Gadus macrocephalus. The sequence goes on from NC_082389.1 coordinate 7,734,694, forward strand.
TTCTGAAAATCGGCCTCTTCTGACATCACAAGTGGCTGAGTCCACCTAGATGTGTGCTGGATAGATCAGTCTACCAGCCTACCCAGTGGACTGTAGCAAAATGCTCATCTATTTAGCACACATCTAGGTTGACACGCCCACTTGTAATGTCAGAAGAGCTGATTTTCAGAACGGCTTGTCACGGCTAATCACACTCACACCTGGTGGTATGAGGTCACCTTTAAGACCAGCCTGTTTGAGGGAGCCAGCAGGTGTAGGTCTGGAGAGACGAGCATGGCCTTACCCTCAGTGTTCTGTATGATGCGTTCCACCAACACGGGGTATTTGGTTATGCGTTGGGTAACCAGCAGGAAGCACTCGGGAATGCCAAGCCGTCGCACTATTGACAGTTGGCCTACTTTCTGAAACGAGACGTTAAATTCACTTGAGTCACATCCTAAAATTGCCCTTCGATTGCCCTTTTTTTCTTCGTACTTTAAAGTATTTTTCCACAATGTTAATGTAATGGACACTCTGTAATAACAGGTTGGACCACTAGCTAATTTTTTTAATTTCTCAGTCATTTCCTGCTAGATTTTAGCATTGTTTCACTAATAAATGTATGTGTGCGTATGTATACCTATCTGCCTTTGTATACTTTTTTTGAGAGTATGAAATGAATCCCTTGAAACAAGGAACTGACTGGAATGGATATTTTCCAGCAATACAGCAATACATGGTTGCTGTTCCCCTGAGATGGATATCTGGCAGTTACCCTTATTCAGAAAACAAAGGGCATGCAAAACTAGCCCTGCAGCTATTGTTACAGACAACATGAAACTGCATTATGATTGTATCCTGCTTCCTTGAAGCACAAAAAAATAAATCAACACTGCTCTACTTTGGATACTATTCAAAAGATTATTTCATATCATTTAAAGACATCAGTTTTCATATCTTTAAAGAATCATCTGATTGCCTGCAGATGGCAGTATCTCTGTCGTTATCTGCATCTCTACCGAAACCAGTTCTTGGTGTGTACATGCCCTTACCCTCATATGGGCCTGAAACTTCTTGTTGCTCTGCAGCAGGTCCTTGTAGAAGGTGACCGCGTCCCTATGATAATAGCAGAAGGCTCCGTAGAAGTTTTTCATTCTCTCGCCCAGCTCGCCTGAAAACTGCATGAAAGAAGACACACCAAAAACAACAATGCTCTAAAAATGTGAAATTACCATTACACAGCACGTAGGGAGGTGTCCACTACACACCCACTCAACATCTCATAGTCTGCTAATGACCTCAGGGTTCTAGGGGCGTGGCCCGAATCCCTGCCTTGTGAACTTCCTCAAAGTCTGACACCCGTCAGTAGGCCCTGTCGTCAGGCTGGGAGAGGCCTGGCTTGGCCATGGTGTATTGTTGTTACTGGTAGCCAGAAGGTAAAATACACTCTAATCATTAAATCAGCATAAAGGAACAGAAGGAAATTTATAGCTGAAAATTGCATTCGATTGCAATGGATTTCCTTGAACATCAAGCGCTATACTTCACGCAGATCTTTAGATCCCTTGATAACATAATTATCAGTTATGTTAATTGTTAATTGTTATGTTAATTGTCTTGAAAGGCGCCTCTAAATTAAATGTATTATTATTATTATTATAATAAGGGAAATGCTTTCTCCTAAAAAATAATTACACCTTGCGTTTGTAACAACTGAGACCACATGATATACTTGACTAATTAATTATAACAGTGTTTGTGAAATCCCCAATCCAGGAAACTAGGTCAGATAAACAGGTGCTGAACTGTTTTCACCAAGAATGTGAGGCCAGTGACATCGTATCATTCCTGGATGATGAGCTCACTGAGTTACACACTTGCCCTAACCCTTTAGAGGGGGCGTATCATTTAGCACGCTAATAGGCCTTTCACACCTAGACCGAAAGTCAGACATTCTCTTGATAATCCCCGTTTGGGGCTGTATCTGTGAACAATAATGTCAGAATTTGCTCCTCCGGAGTTTAACCTACCAGGCCCCAAGAGCAAAGTCTAGAGAAGCTGAGAGCTGGAGTACTCATCACGAGCCTGTTGCTGACTTGATGATGACCTTTCGGTAGAGTGTAGCTGTCTCATACCTTTGTCTTCCTGTCTGTATTTTGCATTCAAACTACTTCTGCTTTCCACTCTTCTGTTGATATCTTCTCTTGCGGATACGTGTAACTATATGCAGCATTGTATATCCCCGCATAGAGAGTCACGTCCCGCCTCCTACCTAGACACCACCCCTCGCCTAAAGTATACAGGGTATTTCCGATAGGTGTGAAGTGATAAAAACCAACGGTTAAAATACATTTGTGAGAGTTGACCGTTGTGACCGAGTCCAGAGGGTAAGCTAACCGTGTGAAAGAGCTAATGTCCTGCCACAGCATATAACCCCCCCCCCCCCCCCTCTTCCTATATGTGGCACCGCGCCCCTACAGCGCGTGTACCTGGGCGGTGAGTATGTCAGCCAGCTGCCTGATCTGGTAGTTGTGGGGGCTGCCCTCCACCATGCTCTCCAGCCGCCGCTGCTTCAGGCCCTGGAGGAGGGCGGCGTGGAGCCCCAGCAGGCCGTCCAGCCCGTAGAAGAGGCGCTTCAGGCGGGCCTCGTCCACCGGCGCAGACTCAATCAGCTCGTTCCTGTACACGCACAGCAGGATCTTCAGGGTGCGCACGTGGTGGGACTCCGTCTGGATCAACTCTGGGGGGGGGGGGGGGGGGGGTAATGAGCCACTTTGCACTTTTTTCCTCAAGACTAACCTTTGATCTATTGGTCTGTAACGATAAACATCAAGTGTGATCGACCCTGGATCGTCAACCTAATATGGCAGTATTGCTAATCTTTGATAACTTTGTGCATAGAGACGAGGGGTACAGTGAAGGACCGTCTTTGGGTCCACAGCTCGTCTCCCGCCAGTTCACAAAGCAGACGGCGGTCAATAAAACAAATCTGCTAAACTCTTTCCATGGCCGTGTCAATCAAGGGGCTGTCTCTGTGTGCTGAAGCAGTGCACGGTATTTTCAGAGTGGCCGCTGCCTACCGTAGATGACGTCCTGCCTCTTGATGGACTCTTTGCTCATGGGCTTGAGGTAGTCCTGGTCCACCTCGAGGCTCCAGGAATCGCCCTCTAGGTCCTGGGCATCGGCCTCTAGCTCTCCCTGCAGCGATGCATATTTGCTCTCTGTTGGAGACACAGGCACGTTGACACACAACTCCCGATGTGGTGCTAGTGGGATCACAACGAGACAACACCTTTCAACTGTCAACACAGCCAACTGAAGGTCACTCGAGTAACACAAGCCCAATTCATGGCATGTTTTATGTGAGGGATTTCCTGTGCAGAATACATTTCTACGTAAACATCTTGGGTACACACCGGATTTAACTGTCACATCATCTGTACAAAGCTCTGGGCACAAGGCCAGTCAAAGTCAAAGTGTTAATAAAACTGCCCAGAGCTCGCCCTTTGACCACACAAAGGGCCCGCGTGTTGCGTCGGACAGCGGCACGGGGAGCCTTTCAACAGGCCTTCATCCCAAATCCTTATTATTACCATTACGGAGGAAAACACACTGTCACACACACACACACACACACACACACACACACACACACACACACACACACACACACACACACACACACACACACACACACACACACACACACACACACACACACACACACACACACACACACACACACACACAGAGAGAGAGATACAGCGAGAGAGATGGAAAGAGAGAGCGGCTGACCTTCTATGTTGCTGGGCTCCGTCGAGGAGGAGGCCAGGGACAGGGTGTCCTCATGGAGGAACCTGGACCTCAGGGAATCCAACTCGTCCATGAGCCCCTGTCTGGACCTGTGGAGGGGACAGGGTGGGGCACGGTGGTGGTGAGTGGGGCTGGCGGTGAGGGGTCTTGCGAGATGAACAATCAAGAGCTCCATGGGAAGTCGGTTCAAGTAACATTGCACTTATGTACCACACACTCAGTCTTTAAGGTGCCCTTAAATGACACACGCTTCAGCGTGAGCCCTCTACAGTGCATAAGGGACAAACACAAGCCCAGCTTAATAGGAATGAGAATGAAAGTCGCACAATATCACACGTTTAATTATCTCCACCCACGGGTGTTGTTTTTGTGCATTTCTGTGTTAAATGAGTGAATATTTTTATTTTTCATATAAAATAAACAAGTAAAGTATGATTCCCTCCCACCTTGGACAATCAGCACACACACACAAACACACACACGAAGATGCTATACACACACACACACACACACACATTATTTTGATGATCAGTTTCCTCGTCATTATATATAGAGCTCACTCGCGTCACTCTCAACCCAGTACCTCCCCCTCCCTCAGTGCATATCTCAGGACCTTTATTTATTATTTTTTCCTCTGACACACACACACACACACACACACACCTGAGGCTTGTGAGGGGCTTGGAGGGTGTCGCAGGGGGAACACTGGGACTCTCGGGGGTGACGGTCATTCCAGGACTGACTGGTTAGCCAAGCTGGAGGCCAAGCGGAGCCGAGGGAGAATCTCTGTCCCCAGATCTGAGAGGAGAAGAGGGAGGAAAGAGAGAGAGGTTCATTCTCTGTGTTATGAATACCTCTCATTGCCCTCCCATGAAACAAATGACCAACGAATGATTGGATCGTTGACCTTCAACCTTAAAGTCACATGTTCTAGGGAACGGTGAAGACAGTAGTGAGTAAGTCCAGGGGGCGTGACAGCACACATTTGGGACATTTGGCAAGCAGACAAAATAATGTGGTGAGAATTTAGAAAGACGTAGTCATTAGAGCTTTGCCAGTCATTGTATTTTGGAATGAAAATGGCCTTAGCTTAAGTGCTCCTATATGTTGTTCAATCAAAATGAAATTAGCTATGCGTTGACACATCATCGTTGCTAATTTAACTACTGAGATGTGTAATTAAGACTCCAGCTCTACTCATTTTGAAAGAACATAGGTGAAGCACCAAATAGACTGAGCATTACAGTTAATGGGAAAATACCAGAGACAGTTAAGAGCTATACTGAGACTTGGCAGTTGGGATTTTACACTTGGTATAAAGTCAGAGAATGAGTAGTATAGACCCGGCCACACAGGAAATATCTGTTGAAGATCCCATTACAGGGAAAGGCGTATATGAGGGACAAAAGGTAATTTAGTCATTAGAAAATGCAAAAGCAAGCCTAAGTGAGTGTCATCACAAAGTAAATGTTAGTATAATCCCTTAAAAACAAACTGACATTACCCTGGTAATACATTTAGGAGAAGACAGACTAAGAAACCCCAGGTCTAGTCAACTGATATCATTGGAAGATGTTGATTTGTGGTCACTGTATGCAAATGTCTAGTTCTACATCTTGCTGCAGGTCAGGTCAGCTGTGCATACATAGCTTGCATGTCAACAGCCTCTTATATACTCAAATGAGACAGGGAGAAACAGCACAGCTCTTTGGAATGTAAAAAAACTAAAAGATTGACTACTTGATTTAATGATGATTGTGTATGAATTATGCCTATGATGTTCATTCACTCCTCCTCCTCTAATTGTATATCCAATCCAATGTTTAAAGGGATTCTTCAGGTCAAGAGTTGAACGTGACCATGTTTTCTTTTTAGAATCATCAAGAGTCAGACTTGAACAAGTACTTTTTCTTAGAATCATCTTGAACATCGTTTTGTAGAGATGAGGTCAAACCCCAGCCTCTGTGTGTGCATTTACATAATATGTTATACGAGTTTCTATCTGCGTACATGTCACCTTTTTGCCATTTCATCATTGTGTTAGCAGAGCCTTGGGAAGCAGTTATTGCAGTTGTTCCCAATCGTAGGGGCGGGACCACATTATGAGTCACCTGATATGCATAATGCCTCATGATTGGCAGCCAAATTAGGGACTCAATGCCAATCACCCAGTGTGGAGCAATGTCGACTCTTCACCAGAAAATGTATATCACAGGCCGATGCTAATGTGGTTGGACAGGTGTGTGGAAGCAGATGCACAAAATGGGTTGGTGTTGCGATCATTTTAGAGCCATAAAAATGGGATAGGGCAGTCTGTACTTAATTAGACATTTTTAACAAGACATGGGTTAACATTAATAAGGGTTATACAGAAACTGCACTTTATACAGTACTCTAATAAACATTTCATGTTAATACTTGTTGACAAAGGCTTAGGAAAAAGTATCAATTTTAATAATTGGTTTCACATAAGGATGGCTGACAAACAATGAAGCGTTTGGACAAGGAATTATTCTGGAGGAGAGATATCACTAGTTACGCCTAGAGTACACACATTACTGTTTGGTCTGGACGAGCAGACACACACCCATACACGCACACACATACACCTCTGGGTCACCTTTAAGCCACACACGAGACCTCTTGAAGAACAAGCAAGACAACAGCCATGACACATATACTGGCTGTTGACTGATGCATCTCAAAAAAACGTCTTAACTTTTTCTATGATTGTTGGTCTTTTGGCACTGCCCCAACGATGAAATTCTAAATGACATCATGACATTGAAATTTTGCTTCTTCACATTGCGAGCTCATTACCCCAGTCAGACGTACCAACATCAACAGATCAAAACTATGTCAACCCCGCATTCAATGCGTTGCTTGCAGCTAAAAGAGTTCAACCAATCACATACAGTATTTTCTCTACTCCTCCATATGTGTACACAGCCATAGGTACACAACTGAATAACACACACAGCTGGCTAGCGTGTTTGAAGAATGTAAATTAAGCCCTGAGAACCAAACCAATCCCCCTAGCCTATATTTTGTCCCACGCTAATCATGGTTCCTTTGGGCCGAACACTATGGGATGAAAGCATATGGTCTTTGACAAGCCAGTTTAGACCTAGTGAGTAGAGACTTTTCAAATTCGGGCGTGTCACACCTGGCCTACCAGTTTTTAACAGTCCACACTGTTGGCAGCTGAAAGGGGTGTGAACTGTGTGGCCGCCTTGTACCTGATGGTAAACCATTGGCCGGCCACTCTGCTCTGAGAGTCAGACCAACCAACCGGGCACGAGCTTCTGTGACCAATTGACCATTCTTGCAACCAAAAAATGGTCAAGGTGTGAACTGTAGCTCAGGGGGTAGAGCGGGCTGGCTGGTAACCGCAAGTTCGTTCCCCGGCTCCTCCTAGCGTGTCAAGTTGTCCCTGAGCAAGGCACCTAATCCTAGCTGATCCAGATGAGCTGGCTGTCGCCTTGCGTGGTTGACTCCGCCGTCGGTGTGTGAATGTGTGCATGAATGGATGAATTTCAGGCAATATTGAAAGTGCTTTGCATAAAAGTGCTTTATAAATGCAGTCCATTTACCAAGAAGAATTTTGTGGGCATATATATTTAGGTTTCACATGGGTCCCACTCAGACACAGATCACTGCCACCTTAAACCGGGGGGGGGGGGGGGGGGAGATTAACATCTCGATCAAGTGCCCTTTTGTATGCCTGCCCTTCTTTACAGTAACTGTTTAGTAACTGTATAACAGTTGGCCGTCATTGTCCTTACAATCACTTACGAAGACAACGACTCAGGATGTGGTCTTCTATTCAATTCCATGACATCCACATTCTGGGCACAATACCTGTTATTATTAAAAACCTTTACGATACCGGTAACCCACCTCAGGATCAGATATCCTATTTTTTCATAAGGTTTGTAAGGTACTAGCTACAGGTAGACCTGAACAGCTTGTCTTAGAGATGAGCCACACCTCAACTGATCCACCCTACCTGCATAGGTCTGAGAGAGAGAGAGAGAGAGAGAGAGAGAGAGGAGAGAGAGAGAGAGAGAGAGAGAGAATTTTCCATTCTCTATATGCGAAGCAAGACAAGACCAGCAAGTCTGCCAAGTATCCCACAGAGAAGGGAAAGACAAGAGGAAAAATAATATGACAAGAATCAAACCAACCGTGGCTGAGAATGAGTTTTATTTTTGTTGCTGTGTTCAGAAAGTGGAGAGATGTGCTGGTTGGTCAATCACCGGGAAAATGGCCATTATGTTGACAACATAATCGACTAGCCAACCACCTCTCCCTCTATCCAAGTTATAAACAGACCTTGTTATGGGTCAAATTCAAAAAGGGGCTTCAGGGGATCGTTTTCTGTTCGTCAATATAAATATTCTGTTGTGGAAGGCTGATAACTTTTCTCCACACACGCTGCTTACATATTACCCTGCCTTGACACACACGCACAGGTTACTAATTAACTAAACATAGGAAAATACGTTATTGCCTATGTGTGTGTGTGTGTGGAATTGTATCAGCATGTTTGTCTGTGTGTAAGTGAATGTCTGTTTATGTTTCTGTGTCTGTTGGTGAGTGTCTGTTTCTGTGACTGTGTCTGTTAGTGAGTGTCCATTTCTGTGACTGTGTCTGTTAGTGAGAGTCTGTGTCGTTTAGTGAGTGTCTGTTTGCGAGCGTCTGTTTCTGTGTTTGTGAGTGAGTGTCGGTGAGTGAGTGAGTGTCTGTGAGTGTCGGTGAGTGAGTGAGTGTCTGTGAGTGTCGGTGAGTGAGAGAGTGTCTGTGTGAGTGTGTGTGAGAGAAGGTGGGGCTGTTCATTGTGGTCTTTTTAATGACCGTTCTGCCTCGGGCCCTTTCTTCCGCAGTCCGCACGCACGCACGCAAACAAAGAGTGGTTGACCGGATAACACAAGTGGCCTGGTGTGTGTGTTGACTGCTCAGTGTGAATGAATACAATAGCAATATGTGGCGTTAACTAGGTAATCAACGAAAGTAATAGTCATCTAACTGGAGATGGACAACGAAAAAGCTATGGCAAAATCAATAGAATGAAAGTTAGTCTGCCTCGTGTCTTCTTGCCCAACTGCTTGTAAAGTGACATTACCTGTCATAGGTATTTAGTACTTTTCATTTACATGTTGGGGAAATATGGGGAATATCAATGATTAGGGTGAGCACTGACCTGGATTCTTAACAGCTGACACAAACCACAAGTGTCAAATGAAATGATCAATACAAAAATACATGGCGGGATCGTAATCATTACTATAATTAAACGTCTTTTTTAATGGGTAATTACATTGCATGTGTACGTCTACCACCATTGTAATGTTAAATTAATTACGTAACTGTCAGTGTCCCAAGGCAAAGTCCGAAAAATTGAAGTGGAAAAGATCTTTAAGAGCCATCTTTAAAAGGTTCAATTCAAAGTTACAACATTAGTTTATTTGGTAAACGCAAAGCTCACTGAGTGGCGGCTGCTATTGTGCGACTATCGATTCAAAAGCGCATCCAAAAATGTTTCCTTACCCGTCATTAAATGCTGCAGTGCGGGCCGAACATGCATTGAATCCTCCTTGTAATTTAATCTTTGGCTAATACCATTGAGAGGCAAGGCAATATCCCAGACAGTAATATCAAACTTATAAAAGTACCTTCAAGAAGTCATGCGTCTGGAGGAACAAGTGCGAAATAACAAGCGAGCAGGTAACCCAGCTCTTTGGAGGAGCCCTCCTTCCCTCACAACGCAATGCATTGTGGGAGTAGTAGTTTGCATGGCGTTGGATCGCTAGCCTACTACTTTGGCCAATCTCAATTCTCATTTTTAAACCTACCTACCCCTCGGTGTAACGCGGCCCACGACAATATCATTATATTATATTATATTATATTATATTATATTATATTATATTATATTATATTATATTATATTAAATTACATTATATTATATTATATTATATAGATTTGTATCTTGTATGCGCTTCTCATCTCATCTCATCTCTGAGATGAGATGAGATGAGATGCGCTTGTGGGCCATATGTACAAAACTGTACAAAAATATTCCCACGTAGACTCAAACTTGCCTGTAGGCGTCAGTATTTTACCATATACAAACATTAACAGCATTTTAGTCTCAATGCATTTAAACTACTTATTTCATATTATATGAAATAACGCGAAGAGACCATTCAATCTAGATTATATATTATAAGGTGACTAATACAAGAAGCGCTCAACTATTGTATTCTTCTTAGGTTTTATTCTTTCTTTCTTTCTTTCTTTCTTTCTTTCTTTCTTTCTTTCTTTCTTTCTTTCTTTCTTTCTTTCTTTCTTTCTTTCTTTCTTTCTTTCTTTCTTTCTTATTCTATACACACTACTCCTTCCACAAATGTTCACCTAGAGGCTCCATTCCAATTTTAAAATGTTCAGATAAGCTTGGAATCGCGTGCTTCTATTCAGATTTTTTTAAAATATTTTCAACTTATTAAGATATTCTACATTTAAAATATATATTTTTACAATTGAAGTCCTCCGACACTTCAACTACTTCAGAATTAGTAAAAAAAATTCGTTATCATTTATATTTATCCGCATTTCCTAGTTAATAAATCGAATCTTTATGAAAATAAACAATATTTAACTCAATATGTAAAACTGCATTATAGCTTGCGAGCATGTGAGCATGAGACAAATCAAAAAGCATGGGCAGCATCTATTCAATCATGCTGTTGAAAAGGCAATTTTCTGTGTTTAAAACATCTGCTAACACCTTTTCTAGTTTCGTGGTTGCATACTTAAATTCATTGCTTTAAACACTAGATGGCGCCTGTTGTCTTTTTTTATGCTAAACTTTGCAAGAAAGAAAAGTCAAGTACATCACTATGAGTGCTCAAATTCTCCCAAGCAGCAACAAATGTATACAACAGTGACTATGAAACGACCAACACGTTTTGTCCCGAATTATCTATTGGTTCTTAAGTATTATCTATTGATTAAGGGATTTGGAGTTTATATTTGAGCTATGATAATGGTGCCCTCCAAGCAGCAAGCACACACATAAAAGCCAAATGGACTTCTGGCCCTGTAGGCCGACATTTATGTGTATGTGTTGCTACATTTCATGGTTGGTTTATTGGTATTTGAATTGTTTTTATCTGAATAACTTCAAATCCCTCTGCGGTAGTCATATTATAGAATGATTATCTGCTACGTTTATTCTAACACTTGGGACACATTCCTAGTTCAGAGCAAGTCTTTTTTCCTCACCAGCTCTGGAAATGCATTATCAACATTCGTTGAGCTGTTTTCTATTACCACAATAGCTCTCAGCAACACGGTGTCATCTATTTGGAGCGATAAATGATATAATACTTTATGATCAAGATAGAAAGATCTGTTTGAGTAGTATACTGATGTTACGAGGAGAATATATAACATATCCACCACAGTGGTTTCCTATCACTGATGGCATCCATCAAATCAATCCGATAATGTCTTGACTATCCTTACCAGGTCTTCCTTGCTGAATCACACTGACCAGATTGTGGTTACATTATTAATGTCGGCAATGGTCTCATTTTTGTTCAAGTAGGAAAACTTAATCTTACTTCAGCGCATAATTGTACAGTATTTTCTTATGAGGCATGAAGCACAAACACCTTTGAAGGAAAAGACATGAATGAAGACATGAACTCATATGAATATTAAAGTGATGTCAACTAAATGTATGTAGATAGTCTTGACTCTAACAGACAACAAGTATATTTAAATACCTGAATGTGTCCCATCTCATCAGCAGTGAGTTTGGAAATACATCTGAATCCAAAAGAAAGCTAACACACTGGATAATCCTCTGAGAATAAAAGCTTGTAAACACATGGACTTGTTTTGATGTTTTTTGGACATCTGTTTGACTTTGATAGAGAGGATTTCCCCCTGACTCGTTGCTTTACATTTCTCATAGGAAATGATTGTGGTTCCAATCCTTTATTTCCCCCCAACACCCCTAGGGAAAATGAGAATACGTATGGGTAGTTCCAGGGGCGTAGCCACACGGGGGCCAGGGAGGGGAACCCCTCTGGCCCCCCGAGTCAGAAAAAAAAATCCTGAACCGAAATGGTCTAAAGAAAGCTGAAATATATGCACTATTAGTTTGATCTAACTTTGACTTATTATCTTATTCAAAGTGTTATGCTTTGACATTATGAATAAATATTGCACTCAAGCACACCCCCCGTTGACAATCAAGTGTCACCCCAAATATAAGACTGGCCCGAGCTGGCCACCAGCGTAATAACGTCCTGGCTACGCCCCTGGGTAGTGCAGCCATATCAAACATACTGTTCAGTAAAACGAACGGATCAAAATGGTGTGTCAGGCATTAAATCAACTTCTAATTTACTGACAAAATCCCAGTTTTAAATATCGCTGTGGATTTAAAGTCAGATCTGTCTGGTTGCAACCCGGTAGATAACAATTCGATTATGGCACCTTTTCAAGATGGGCTACGGTGGTACTGATGTAGCGGGAGGTCCACTTCAGAGAAACACATCTGGCTCAATCAGATCTTCCTGGAAACCTAGCAGGCTAGCTCACCTGTTATTGAAGAGCTCTTGGGCCTGTGGTTTTTCGTGAGCCACAGCCCTAAAACATGTCTGAACATCATTCCTCTGTAGATATACAAGAGTTCATGCCAGGCCACTGGTGGACTGGTGTTGAGGTGATCCATTTTCTTAATAAATTCATAACACTTTATTATCAGGGATTTAATTGATATTTACTCTACATCGTTTAAAGAGCTTACACCCCTTGCAAGCGCTCTGTTCAGCTGAATGAGTAGTCAAAAAAAACATTCTTTAGAAAGCGATTAGCAAAGCTTTCCAACATGTGTGAGCATGGCATTGCCCACTCCACACTGTCAACCATTAGAGACGTGTCAGAAGAAAATACGTTGTTCAGGAGCCTTTTTCATGAATGCATCCGGCTGCTTTATTTACAGCAGAATTGTATTTGATTTGATATTAGGGGCCGACATCCATAACACGAAATGTCAACTTGGCTGCTCCTGTGCACTGTATAGCAAAAAAAAGACAAGAAAAAACTAAAAAATAAAAAAATAGTGCTGTTGGTTGATCAAGAGTCCAAATGATAATTAGTATGATTTTCTGGATTAGAAAAAACAAACAAACAAATAATAAGACTAATAAGTAAAAGGTTTCCTACAACAGCAAATACCTCAAGAACAACATAACATCTATGTACAAAAAAAACATCAATATATTTATATATATTTATATCTTTCTAGACCCATTAAAATATACCAAAGAAGCAGCTATTGGTCAAAATGTTTTTTTGAACAGTTTAAATATCCTTCAGCTGTGAATGTCCAAAAAAAAAAAAGAACGATGTAAATAAATAAAAAAGTACAACCCACAAAATGAATACGTTTATCCTGTGTGCCATTGTGGAATACTGCAGATTGTGAGGAAAGTCAGTTTTTTTCAACCAGTTTCTCTGCTGGATCAGTTTGTTCACCGCCAACCGTTTGACCGAGTTCTTGTTATTTCTGTTTAAGTTTGTCGTTTGTGCGACCACTCGAGTACAGGGGCCGGAACGGAATCCGTGTTTTGTTTTGCAGCGGGGTCACCGACACAACCGAAGGGCACTTCTTTATTCACCCCCTCCCCGACTGAGCCGCCGAGGGGAGAACCGACGGGAATGGGAAAAAGGGGGACTGTAGGGTTTAGCAGCCTTCTTGTCTGTCAAAAATAAAAATAAAAACCATAAAAAAAAGTTTCACAGTTGAAGCTATCATCCGCCCCTGTCTAGCACAAAAAAAATTGGCAATATATTTATACATATATATATTTATATAAAACTACAATCATGAACGAACGAGAGAGAGAGAGAGAGAGAGAGAGAGAGAGAGAGAGAGAGAGAGAGAGAGAGAGAGAGAGAGAGAGAGAGAGAGAGAGAGAGAGAGAGAGAGAGAGAGAGAGAGAGAGAGAGAGAGAGAGAGAGAGAGAGAGAGAGAGAGAGAGAGAGAGAGAGAGAGAGAGAGAGAGAGAGAGAGAGAGAGAGAGAGAGAGAGAGAGAGAGAGAGAGAGAGAGAGAGAGAGAGAGAGAGAGATCCGTTATTTTCTTTTTTTCCAAATACAAAACACGAAAGTGTCATTTGGCGTCCTTGTAGCGGACATACTGTAGTGTGTGTGCGATCAGGTCGGAGGAGAGTGGAGTTCGTGGCATCCGAGGAAAAAAATAAAAATAAAGGTCCTGAGATATGCACTGAGGGAGGGGGAGGTACTGGGCTGAGAGTGATGCGAGTGAGCTCTATATAAAATGACGAGGAAACGGAACAACACAAAAAATATATATATAATCTATCTGTAGCATCTACGTGTGTGTGTGTGTGTGTGTGTGTGTGTGTGTGTGTGTGTGTGTGTGTGTGCGTCCGTGTGTCTCTCTCGTGTGTCTCGAGGAGTCTTTCCGGGCTGTGTTAGGACGGCGTGGAGCGCGGCAGTATTCGTCCGTTGGTCTTGCCCCCGTTCATGTGTGTGTAGGGCACGTGGTGCTCCTCGTAGCTGCCCCGCAGCCCCACCGACGAGCCCTCGTCCCGCTCCGAGCCGCCGCCCCCCCGCTGGGAGTAGGAGGAGGGGTCCAGGGGGATGCTCTCCATGTTCTCCATGTCCAGGTCAAAGTCCTCGCTGTCGGGCGGCTTGTTGTCCTGGCTGTAGAAGAAGGACAGCTCCTGGAAGCTGGGGTGCAGGTCCTCGCGCAGCATCTCGATGATCTCCTGGAAGGCCGGCCGCATCTTGGGGTTGTACTGCCAGCACATCTGCATCAGGTTGTGACTGCGCGGCACGGGGGTTCACGGCGGGAAGGGGGTCGACGATGACGAGGGGAAAAAGAGAGAAGGAACAAAAATGTGATGAGAAGCGAGGCCCGACGACAGTTGTCACGGTGTTCGTATATTCATGGGTTTGATGAAAAGATGAACCGCGAGGGTCTTTCCTCTTTACCTTGTAGAACTGAGAGCCTACTCTGTAGTGTGGTATAGTTCTCTTCATGCCACAGTAATATTTGCGCGTGACATGTGTGAGGCAGTTATAGACAACGTAACACGTTTGTCACTAGTGGTGCAACGGTTCACGGTTTCCCGTGATCCGTACGGATCAAACATCACG